>NC_056745.1:623407553-623425053 GCF_019279795.1 Protopterus annectens
GCTGTGATTTAGAGTGGACCCGAATTTTAAACGCTGGGATTGTCCCTTTAAGGACATTCTAAACCAACATGTCTGAGTAATGCAGTTGTCCCCTCGGAATTGGAGTAAATGCAAGCCCTCCATAACATCCACATTACTATTTTCTTCTTTTCTCAACATTTTGTCTTATTCTTCATTCTTTTCCTACAAATTCACCTATCCTTCCTAGAGGCTCATTGGAAAGCCTGAGAACCACTTCTTAGGGTCCAGCTTGGGATTACTGCTACTGTATGACTGAACAGTGTGTGTGTGTGAGTATGAGACAGGGACTGACTTCCCCAGTCGGTCTGGTTGCCATTTCGGGGGAAGCTTCTGCATTTTTACTTTTTGACCCTTGTGTAGTTTGGATTTCTCTTGTGCTGAACTGTTGTATGTGCTATGCAAGGCATCTATCAAGACGAGACCATGACAAGTCTAATGATGCCATCAATATCTATGACAACATTACTTGTTTCAGGTGTTTATAATCAGAAATGTCTGTCGTTAGAGGAGGAGCTGGTAAACCTGGTGACAGATAGGAACACTAGGACAGCTGAAATTAATGAAACAAGGGGAGTATATATATATATATATATATATATATATATATATATATATATATACACATATATATATATATATATATATATATATATATATATATATATATATATTGTATATATGTATATATATATATATATATATATATATATATATATATATATATATACAAACACACACACACACACACACATTATTTTTAGCAGACCCAGTTCTGTCCTTTCACTAAGTATGGCTGGATTACTTGCCATCTAACCTAACTTCTATCACAATCAATATGTCAGTCACAACATTTTAGAGTCTATGCAAAATTCACAGCAATCTGTAACTGGACCCAACTGACTTTTGCCAGTAAAAATAATGATGGCCATTAGTTTTCTTTGAGTCCAAGCACCACAGCTCTACTGCAATGCATATCTCTCAAATGTCCTGATTTTCACCTCATATTACTGGTCTGTTCATCATACAATTTGTGATCTTCTGGCAAATCACTTTGATGTTCTGGTGATTGAAGTGACTAAATAATGATATATGGTTGAGTTTCGGATGTCATACCCTTCAGAAAAATGCATGTTAACAATAGCCATGTTATTCTAGCAATTTTCTAAGTTTATAAATGCAGTATTTAAGGTCTGTCCCTATTTTTGGGCCTTTGTCCCTTCATTTTGTCAAGCTTTGTCCAGGCTTCTACCACTAAGAGGTTGAGAGGTATGCTGCAATGTAATCTTAAATTTCACGGGGATTGTTGCTATGGCAGCAGAAAATAAGACTTGCACTGCTGGTGACAGGAACACAAATTGAGGGTTTCATTCACAATGGGAACTGAAAAACTGGGGAAGAGTGTTCAAAATAGTTAAAGTAAAATGACACTGTAGGAAGGAATTCTGTGACTTTTTAAAGTGGGTGTTACTTTGGTCGGACTGAATTCATTCCTGAATTTTTTACAGTGGGATTGTCCCTTTAAGGCAATTTCAAAGTACACCAACAGTCTAAGGGGAGGACCTTCTCAGTTTCTTTTATTAGTAACCAGTAAGATGAGCATAGAAGAAAAGACTGGAAGGAGCTTCTAGGCCAGGTATATAGAAGATCAGACTGGGAGGAATTTCCAAGTCCAGATGTACAGTAGCATCTCAAAAGCCTCAAAGCCATACCTTTCAACTGAACAGAATTTCACAGTATGTCAAGATTTTTGCCTTGTATTGTTGCTCTGTTCCTAATAAAATCTATGGTTTTCCGGCAAATAACAGAGAATCGAAGTCACAAAATAATGACACACATTTGAGGATTTCATATCCTTCAGAAAATGCATGTTAATGCAAAATATGTTATTCTTGCAACAATGTAAGTTTACAATTGGAATATTTAAAATCTGTTGCTATTTGGGGTTTTTTGTCCCCTCAGTATTTTAAGCCTTGTCCTGATTTCAGAGGTTGAGAGGTATGACAAAAAGCACAGCAGATATTGAGAATGTGGGAGGGATCCAAACTCAGCACAAAAACCAAAATGCAATGAAGACTACAAAAATACCTTAAATGAATATCTTTTACTTCAGATAAAGATCAAACAACACATAAAATACAATTAAATTGTTAAGATAAGTGTAATTATAAATTTAATTTAAATGTACTTCTCTGGGTGCAAAATGTAGTCCAAATGCTTTGTTATCAAGCTTCCAACTTTCTAGTCCCCAGACTCCTGGTACTGCTGGGACATGCCTTAACAATTATTATATTGTATTTTATTTTATTTACTAACCGCTAGATATTCATTGTTTATGTTTTATTATGGAGATGCTTCTCATAGAACGCAGGACTGCTGTGTGTTGTACAGCTGTACAGTACATAAGGACTGGGGAAAGACATACTTTCTTTCCTAGTTTTGTAAAGGGCCAAGAGTAAGAGCTAGTATTTCTCGAGACATGCAGGAAGTGGATGAATAACATACTGTCACAATAACGTGTTGCAAAGGCTGATTGTGAGACCCATAGCGAATGAGACATATGGTGTTCAGGATTAGGTTATATTGTACATAACAATGGAATGCAAGATATATTTCTTACTTTACAATATTAACTGCAATGCACCCCTTTTCCTCTTTTTTCACCTGTATCATCTCCCTTTCTTCTCTACCTTATTTGAATATTTCTATAAATATGAATTTTCAAAATGCTAATGAGACATATATAGTATGATCCCCTGCACCTAACATACAGAGGTCAGTGGTATTGTGCGCTTGGCTGAACAGACTAGAAGATACCAACAAATTTACAGGAGATATTTGATGACATACTGTAGACTGAATTCTGCAAAATGAGGCAAGAACATTGGTAGCTGATAACATGACAGGTGTGCAGAAATAGAGATGAAGCTATGAGTTTGTTTGTTTTTTTCTTGGGTGGATTCAGTGCAAACTTGTGGTTGTAGCTCTGAGAAAGTAAGGCATCGGTTGTCACCAGTAGTTCAGGTTCCCTAGTTCTGCATCTTCCATTGACTGATTTGCACTTAAGGCTGCACATTACCAGTTTCTAATAATGTAGTGAGTTTTCCTAGTTAGCAGGATTGGCGGTTTGGTGGAGTATGTCCTTTTTATAGTGGGATAGGGGTAAAAGAGAATAGGAAAACTCAGTATAATAACTTGATTAACCACAAAAATGTTACAACTTATTATTATCATGTCCTAGCCTTAACACTGATATGCTGGATACATCACCTGGGAGGATGCTATGGGTGTGCAGAGGGAGGACGCTATGGGTGTGCAGAGGGACGATGGTATGGGTGTACAGAGGGACGATGGTATGGGTGTACAGAGGGACGATGGTATGGGTGTACAGAGGGAGGACGGTATGGTTGTACAGAGGGAGGATGGTATGGGTGTACAGAGGGAGGATGGTATGGGTGTACAGAGGGAGGATGGTATGGGTGTCCAGATGGAGGAAGGTATGTGTGTATATTACCAACCTGGGCATTGAAGAAGCTAGTGCTGGAGGATGTATGTGATATCCGATGCTGGCTTGTTGTGTGGCAGCTGCATCTGCTGCAAGACTAACACTAGTGGGAAGTTATATGCCCCTGAAATTGCTGCATAAAGGGTCCAGACTGCATGCTCACCAAGCTGTTGGTTCACACTATAATAGGCACTTAGCATATGTGAATGTGTATATACTGAGGGACCTGCACAGAGGAGAATTCTGCATATCCACATTAGGGTAGGAGAAGATATGTAGGACTTTATGGTTATTACCAGCTTTTACCAGTGATGAATGAATATTTTATCATATGTGAACAGATGGATTTCAAGAAATATGAAGAAAAAGATGTAGAAAAATGAATCTTCACATTGGCGTTTTAGGAAAAGAAAGCTTCAATATATCAGAAAAAAATATATATTACATGTTTTCTGCAGTCTTAAATGCTGCCTATTCATTATTTAAATACCAGTTTTAAACTTGTTGTACTGGTGTAAAAATACCTCATTGGAAAGTATTTATCACAATGCACACTTCCACTGACAGAGAAAGTCACAAAGCATTTGGGGAGCAGCCAGTTGCTAGATGACTCATATGTTTAATGGATTCTTTACAAAAATTATAAATTATAGACTATCAGAAATAAAGTTCAGTTCATACAACAAACTGGTCACATTGAGCATGGTTCCACGACTCTGCTTTTTGTTTCTGATTTCTGTTTCATTATTTTCTTCAATTAGTATTTAGAAATTATTGCAAATCTTGTGTACTGCAGGTTTGCTTAAGAGACCAAGTCATGCTTTCATTATAATTTATATTTTAGTTAACATTTTTGTAGTGTTAGAGATTTTACAGTATGTTTTAATGGGCATTTGTACTCTAGCTTGCTTGTGTGGCCAAGTGTCATTACCCAGCAATAGTAAAATATTTTTCTTGGCTTCTGATTCACTAGCTTGTTTTGTCAATGCTGTCATAAGCATTACTTATCAAACTTCTTTGTAGTTATCTTTGGCAAAGATTAAAATAAAGAGATTTTATTTGGCAATGGTTAACCGTGTTACTCCGAATGGGCTGCAGAGCCCTTTTACAGTGGAGACTGGAGGAGAAAGCTCCACAGATAAACAGAGGAAGATAGTTCCTCATTGTGGATACCAGTCCTTAGATTTTTACACACACACACACACACCCACACACACATTCAGAGACACAAACAAATATACACGCTCACACCTTTCAATTTTTTAGTATTTCTTTTACACTCGCTAACCATACACCCACGCACACATTCATAAACATAAACAAATATACATGCGCACACTTTTCTGTTTTTTAATGTTTATTTTACACTCACTGAACAGCAAAAGCACTGCTCAGTGAGTGTAAAATAATGGCTCAATTGATCGCACTCGCATGCAAGCACACACACACACACACATACACACACACACTTCTATTTTTTTTTCTTTTTATTTTACACTAGCTAAACAGCTTTGCTTAGTGAGTGTAAAATAATGACATCCATTAGCTTTCTCTGAGTCCAAGCTCTACTGCAATCACTCGCATACCTTCTCAACTGTCCAGATTTTTGCACTATACCTAGATTTTTGCCTTGCATTATTTGTCTGTTCCTCATAAAATTTGTGATTTGCTGGCAAATCGTTTTGATCTTCTGGCACTGAAGTGACTAAATAATGACATACGATTGCGTTTCGGACATCATATCATTCAGAAATCGAAAAATACATGTTAACACTAAGCCTGATATTCTATTAACTTTCTAAATTTATAAAAGCAATATTACAGGTCTGGCCCTATTTTGGGGCCTTTGTGTCCCTCATTTCATCAGGCTTCGTCACGACTTCTAGCCATAACAGGTTGAGAGGTATAAGGATTGTTGCCATGGCGGCAGCAAATAAGACTTGCATTGCTGGTGATAGGAACACAAACTGACAGTTTCAGTGACAATGGGTACTGAAAAGAGACCGGGGAAGAGGATGTACAAAATAATTAAAAATAAAACAACACTGTGAGCAGGAATTGTGTGATGTTTTTAAAGTGGGTGTTACTTTGGTCAGATTGAATTTGTACCTGAATTTTAAACACTGGGATTGTCCCTTTAAGGATCTGCAATCAAAATCCTAGTCTTGAGCTTCCCCCTGTTTCGCCATCATCCCCTTTCCTTTGAATTATAACTTTCTGCTTGTGCTATGCATAGGAGCCTTAACAGTGTAGCTCTGAAGTACCCTTCAAATTGGGTAATCTCAAAAGGGTAAATTCATTTCCATGCAAAAATGTATACTTAATCATGTAAAATGCATGACATATTTAACATTTTTATCACTTTTGTGTAATATACATGATTTAATTGTGGATATTTTCTTCCCTGGCAGCCACTGCAAATGCTTTTTGGGCTGTCAGACTTTCCTGGTCAATAAAAGCAGACAGACAGACCAACAAGCAAATAAATAAATAAATATTATGATAGCTAAAGATATGTGGGAAGAGACTAAACCAAAGATAAAGCAAAAACAGAGAAGTTGGAAGTGCTTAACTATGGCTATGGATAGTAAGGTACAAGGAGTGAAAAATGCTTCTAGTCCCTTTAGTACTATACATAGATCAGGCATATTTTTATCAACCAAAGGAAAGCGGTTCACCATAATTGATAAATAATTGAAGGAATTTATTTGGGATGGAAAAGGTCATGAGTTAAGTGGGATAAATTGTTTCTCTCCACAGAACAAGGTAATGTAAGATTACCAGACTTGATAGGTTATGTTAGAGCTACGCAGTTAAGGCTCATATACATAATACAGGCAGAAGATTATAAGTCAGTGTGGAAAGAAATGATGTGGGGGGGGGCATCACAAACTGAGGACAGAGTAGGATTTTAAATGTAGGCTCTTAAAGAGAACAACCATACACAATATTACATTTATAAAGTAACAGAAGATATTTAACAACTAAGCCAACATGGGCATGGAGAAAGATCTTACTAGTAGGGATGAATGAAAAGAAGGGACACAGAAAATAGGCAAGAGGGTCAAATTGATTGCAGAAAATTAACAAAGGAGCCATGACATTAGAAACAAATCGGGAGGGCAAGGTAAAAAAAAAAAAAGGAATGAGGCCAAGTAGAAGTTTGGATTGTGGGTTACAGGCTGACTTCCTCACCAAGGATTAATAACAGGTACAAGAAAGGTATGGGGAGTATTAATTAAAAGATCAATTCTAGTTGAGTTTTTAGTTTAGTTTAAAACAGAAGTTGATGTTAAAAGGGGATATTAGCAGCAGTTCATATAAAATAATGTACAACTATAAAAATCAATCCAGAAGTAATTTAAAGACTAGTAAGTGAGACTGGAAAAACAATATACAAAGGAACAGTGGGAGAGGAGCATTTTATTTCACTCCCAAGTGTGCAACAAAGTCAAGAAGGTTTAGGATTTTTACATGGAAATGTTTGCATGGGTATTTTCATACCCAATCAGACTCAGAATTTTCCTTGGATAGACAGCAAATAATGGAGATGTGATGGGAAAGCCAGGTATTTAGGAACATTTATTTGCAATGTAATGAACTGACAGAATTAAAAAAAAAAATCTTCCTGGGTTCTTTGTCAGAAATATTGGGCGAGCTAGTGGTTGTAACCAACAAAATTATTCTGTTCAGCTACGATATAGAAACTGAATTGCCTAGATATAATAAGATGTTACTACGTTAATGCTATTTACTGCCAAAAAGCACTTACTAGAAAATGGAAATCAAAATCTAAACCAGCTATATCTGAAGCATTGGTTGCAAACAAGATAAACAAACTGGAGCTGAAATCTTTAGAAAAGAGAATATACAAACTACACAAAAATAAATGGAATTTGTTGGAACACTACTTGCAGAATAATGTTCAGGAGAAAAAATGAAATTTCAGAAGCAAGACTAGAGCATTTTATGTACTATTGGAGTAAACAATCATTGATAAAAAAGAAAAAAAATGTGTAATGCAGAAAAATGCACAATGCAGGAAAAAAAAATGCAAAGATTTGTTTCCTCTTCTATTAATGTATGTGTAGCCATGTTGTTACTTAATGTATGTGAAATTAATACAAGTGTTTAAAAAAAGAAAGAAAAGAAAATAAGTATATCGCTTCTTAACCCATCAAGGTCTAACTCCATTTATATCCTTCCCTTACTAAGCAAATATTCCAGAGACACCCTCTATTAAAACATCTAATCATCAACATACCAAAGAAAATGCCATACACATCTTGTCACTCCATCCTCTTGAATGATCCCTTTTCAGTACTCAATTCTTATGCAGCACCCACAGACATCTTCTCAAAGTAATATATACCAGACATTTACAGAGTCCAAGGAGCATGTCGTCTTGGCATTATTCCAGAATACCAAACTGGTTCAGGGTTTACTAAACCAGCTACCCAACAACTACACTAGCCCACTTTAACTGATTCTTAATGGTTATAATCAATGAACTGTATCCTCTTACTAGAAAGAGGGTTAAAGGCCATGCACTTCTTTCCCTGTATCACTTCTAGACTCTGTTTTAAACATAAATACAATACATGAACTACTTTGACAAAGAGAAACAATTCAAATGTTCACCTGGCTTTCACACGGCTATGACAATAATGCATAATGCAAGACTGAAATTAAGCAGGCTATGTCCCCCTATTTTGCAGTCAAGCAAAAGGCTATGGCTTCATTCTTTCAAAATGTTCCGTCTTATGAAAAAAGATGCCTCATATTTAGAAAAGCACTCCTTACAAGGAGCAACTCAGTCCATTAGCCCCATTCTGTTGGAAAAACTGAGATCATTTATCAGGGATCCAACCATATGCATGCACACCTTATTGGTCACAATTATTTTGTAAGATATGAGCTCAGATATACATAACCTATATGTGCCTGCCCTTCTACTTTTGTACTAACTACAGAATTTATGGAAAAGCATGACAAAACTCTATCCCAAATCCTAATTCTGCACTACAATCTATTTGTCAATAACTGCTTCAGTAAAATCCCAAACCACTCAAACACATTTACAATCTATACCATACTAATGAGGTATCCCATAGCAATTCAAACAAGCACTGATAATTCCAATGCCCAAGTGTTCTGCCACACAGAATTCCCAAGACTTCTGGCTCATATCTATCCTTTGCTCCTTGACCAAAGTCTGAGAAAATACTACATGCACAGACTGCTGAACACATCAAATACAGACTTTTAACTAATTCACAACTTGGATTCAGAACAGGGCATAATAGACAAGAGGTGTGTCAACACCATCTCAGCTTAATATTTACCTAACCAGCACATCTTAAAGAAAACAGGAGGAATACTTTCTTTACTTTTGGAACTTTTACTGCTGGAGCTCTTCAGTGATCAGTATGTGGCCTTCAGTTATCCTCTGTTTTTGTATTAATAGTATCACTAGTGAGATCTTTACAGATGTTGTATCACTGTATGCAGTAAATATTCTTCTATAAAAAGAGGGTCTCACTAATAACGAAATACAAAATGACTTTATTTCCATTTGTCAATGGTTTATCAGGAACAAACTGACATTTAACATGGCAATGATAGTTGCAATACTTTCTTGGTCATACCAAAAATGCAAAGACAATAGGTTCATCAAAATATTTGCACACGTGGGACAAAAGATTATAGCATAACAAATCATAAGTACCTAGATGTTTTCTAGATCCCACCTTAACATTCAGCACATTACTAGAACATAGTGCAAACAAAGTTTGCAACCAACTAAAAGTCTGCTGTGTATAGCTAACCATTAAACTATAACAGACAGGCCTGCACCAACGACTAATGCACTAATCTCTCGGATGGAATAGAAGCTCCCCTTCACAGACTTAAAGCTCCAACACAAACACCTCCACAATTAAAACTACTACCGTTAAATTCTGCAGATTAACCAACCTTTCCCAGGATATGAACATTATTGTGTAACCACAGAAAAAGTTAAATAGTATCCTGTGACTTCAACAGACACTTTGCTGCTATCAGTATTTACATAAAAGAATACCATAATTTCTGTTCTTCTTCAGCAAACAGCCTTAAGATCAGGACCTCACCTTACGATTTAGAGACAATAACAGCAAAGCAGAGACCATTTGGTAAAATGGTTAAGGTCTTTACTTCCCATGCACAAGGTACAAGGTTCAATCCTGACCTCTGGCCAGTGTCTGTTTGGAATTTGCATGTTCTCCTTGTGTGTGTCTCTCTCTAGTTTCTCCCACCTCCGACATACATGCTGAGTGCAGACTCGCCAAAGAATGGAGCTTTAGGCAGCAGCACAGACTCTACATGGCACCCTATGGGGGAAGAGTTGTACAGACCAACCGCTTTGGCCATCTACTGTGGTGCGCAGTATCCTCAAGATAGGAGAACACAGATCCCACACTGCATGTCATGGCAAGCCTAGCCACTTGATGGTATAACATATGGCTCTACGTGATTCAGTCATGTTGACTAATGCCGCCAAATGAGCATGGATATGTGCCAATGCTAACAGTGTTGTTTCGCTCTGTTGAGTGAAAGCTGGACATATAATATTAACTGAGAATTGCTACGCTCAATGTAAGTTCACTGACAGGACACAGGATGCAGCTTGGAATTGGATGACATGACAGTATGGAGGAGTCTGGACATCCTATGTATCCAACAGACAAGATGGAAGGGCATAGCAGTACTTGGCTTGGGATCCAGAGTCTACTACTCAGGAGGAGAACAGCTATAAATGGTGTGGGAATTGTAGTGGGAGAGAGGCCTTCAGAAGGTAGTGAGGGATGTCATCAGAATTAATGACAGACTCATGGCAATCAGACTCCAGTATAATGATAGAGGAGTATTCATATGCCCCATAGCAGGGTTGTGATAGTGAGGAAAAGAGTGAATTCACACAGCAGTTGCAAGACGTACTAGATAAAGCAGGACAACATGAATTGGTGTTGATAATGGGTGATTTGAATGCCCATATTGGGACAGACAGAATAGGATATGAGGACTACCTGGATCCACATAGGTGGGGCAACAGGAATAAAGAAGGAGAAGCCATTCTAGGCTTCTGTCTTTCAAATGGTTTGATAGTAGTCCACACATGGTTCAAAAAAGAGACAGTCACAAGATCACATACAAGAGTAGCCAACATGCAACTCAGGTAGACTTTAAAACTTCTGTCACATTGCATGAAAGTTCTGGAGAGGGTTATTGACAAATGGATATGCAGAGTAATAGAAAGTAAGATGGGAGATGAGCATTTCAAATTCAGATCAGAAAGCAGCATAGCTGACCCAATGTTTGCAGTGAGGCAGATAGTTGAGAAGAAGCTAGAGATGAGAAGAGTCCAACCAGGCATTCCTGGACAAAGCATATGACAATGTCCTAAGAAAGTTGATTTTGGCAGTCCCCAAACCATTAGTAGAATTAGTGCAGGCTATGTACAAGAACCCAATGGCTCAAGTATGAACAGTGTTTGGTCTCGCAGAGGGGTTCCCAGTGGGAGAGGGTGTACGCTAGCGTTGAGCTCTGAGCTCACTGCTGTTCATACTGGTGATGGACTACATTAGCAAACAGATCAGAGGAGAGAGATCAACAAAGTTGCTGCATGCAAATGATGTGACATTGCAGGCAAACTCTGATCAAGAACTTCAGCAAAGGATATGGGAATGAAATGCAAAACTGAAGGCACATGGGATGAAACCAAGTACAGAAAAGACAACGGTAATGACAGCAAACTGAGAACTGAGATAGAAGGGAAAATAGTGGAACAGATTAATAGCTTCAGGTATCTGGGAGGGGTGGTTGAGAGAAGGGAAGTCTGAAAGAAGAGGGCAAAGCTAGAATCAGAGGGGCTGCAGCCAACTGGCATAAAGTATCAGGTATAGTGTATGACAGAAAAATGCCAAAGAAGGTGAAAAGTAAGGTGTAAAAGACAGTTTTGTGACCAGTACTACTGTATGGTAAAGAAATCTGGGCAGTAAAGGCAGAACAGATGAGGTCTCTAGAGGTGATGGAAATTAAGTGCCTGAGAAGAGTGGTAGGATGCACATTGTGGGACAGACAAAGAATTGAGGACATAGCATAAAGCAAAGTAGCTCCAATTGCAGAAAAGATCAAAGAGGGCATATTATGGTGGTTCTGACACATGCAGCAAAGCATAAGACAATCTGGTGAAGATTTGTGACAGACATGAAGTAGGCAAGAGGACATGAGGGCATCCAGCAAACAGGTGGATGTATTGTGTGAGAGAAGACCTGCGACAGTCAGGCATGAGTTTCAAAAAAGGCAGGAGTGTGACACTGAACTGAGTTAACATGACACCTTCATCCCATGTAGAAAATGGGAAGAAGGGGGTTGGTGGTGATGATGATGATGAACAGCAAAGCACTAAGTCTTCTCTGCCCTCAGTTTGGAAACCTCTATAGGAGAAATGCGTTAGCAGAATAGTTCACACCAACTAGAATCAACTGCCTCAGGAAATTAAGACACAAAGCATCCACTACTTGGGAAGGAATTACCTAACCATCTAAAGAAGAAATACAGATGCTGCTGCTTTAAGGGCAATGACTAACACAAATATAAACTCATACCTGACACAGTGCAATCTACTGCTGTATAACAACAGTTATCCAAATCTCCTGCTCTACTGGAGCTATAATCTTCTCATTGCTGAACTACAGAATGTAAATAAACCTCTGCACGATTACCTTTTAAGTTTGAACATGCTTTTGTTTACTTCTGTGCAATACATGCATACTTGTTTACATATCATTGCCACAAACATTATATTTTCTATGAAAGTTCTCATTATTATAATAACCGATAAATAAACAATACTAATTAAATCATTAATAATTAAATAAATGCTAACCTTTTTAACACCTATCTGTATTCACGCTCTACTACATTTACTCTAAATATATATTTCTACTGCTGTTTGCCCCTTTGGTCTGGATCATGGCTGAAAATGGTCTGTGGATAAGCTCACCAGCTAAATTAAAAAATAAAACCTGAGATGGCAGGTCCATTTCCTGTTCTTGTTCATTTCTTCTTGTAGATGCTGATGTTAAGCAGATATGCAAAAGACTGAAGTATTTTTATTTTTATTTTATTTTACATTTGTTAACCGGGCTAGTCTAACTGGATATATTTCCATTTTCAGTAGAGGCCCGGGGAGAAAAGCTCCACATAGAGAAAAAGCAAATTACATAATACAAAACAAGTCAAGAATAGAATAAGGTGCCTGGCTCAAAGTAAAATTCTACATTGAAGTGTTCTAAATTCATAACCTATACAGAAACAAAGGTTAATTGAACATTTAGTACATGAAAAACGAAAGGAAAAGAGAAAGACATTCATAGTAAATGTAAATGTCTTGATAATTTAATATGCTAACAGCATTATTAATAGATTTAACAGAGACTAATAGGGAAAAAAGAGGAGTAGAAAGAAAAACTAATAAGGCATGGGAAGTGTCCCATTAAAATAGTAAGAAGGAAAACAAGGAGAGGAGAAGAGAGAGAGAAAAGAAGTTATGGTAACCATAGTTTTAATCAGGGTTAAAGCAAGAGCATAACCAGTGTTTTTTAAGGTGTGTTTTGAGTTTTTGTTTAAAGAGAACTGAGGATGGAATGGAAGTTAGTTCGGTGGGAAGATGATTCCAATACTTACCAATTGTATTGGAGAAAAGGGAGTCACCAGCAGAGTTATTAGTTTTTAGTTAAGGTTACTAGAAGTTTGTTTGAGGAGCGAAGAGAATTAAGGTTAGTGTAAGGGATAAGCAGGTTGGAAAGTATAGGTGTTTTGTTAGGATAGTAGAAAATCCTATGTACAAAAGTAAGTTGAGAAAGAAACAACATATTTTTTAGTTCAAGCCAGTGAAGTTGCTGTAGGTTCAGGCAGTGATGAGTTCTATATAGATTTCCAGTAACAAATCTAGCTATACTATGATAAGTGTTAACCAGCTTAGAGAGATTGTTTTTCTTTAGGTTAGTGTAGATAGGTGAAGCATACAGAAGAGTGGAAATAAGATGAGAGTGGGCAAGTGAAGCTTTGGCTGTAGGAGTTAAGAACATTTTGATTCTGTAGAAGGAGCCCAGCTTTCTGTTTACATTTTTAATAGTATTATTAATGTGACTATCAAAGGTAAGGCTGTTGTCGATTGTAACACCTAATAACTTGGTGGTAGAGTCAGGTGAAATAAGGGTGCCATCACTGGAAGAGATAGAAAATTCTAGTGGGGGGGACCTAGTAGTGGGCTTAAAGAGGAGGAGTTTGTTTTTTTTTAGCATTCAAGAGTAGACAACGTTTTAAGAACCATGCCTCTACTGTGTGAAATACATTTTGTGTAATTGTTTGTAATTCAGAGATGGTTTTAGCAGAGCAAATAAGTGTGGAATCGTCAGCATATTGTATGCATGTGGACTGGGGTATAGCTACTTGTAGGTCATTTATGAATAAGGAGAATAGAAGTGGTCCGAGAATAGAGCCTTGGGGGACACCAAGAGAGATTGGCAAGAGAGAAGAGAGTTTGTTATCCCAGAGGACTGCCTGTCTCCTGTTATTGAGGTAGGAAGCAAACCAATGGACAGCCTTGGGTTCTAAGGAAATAGATTCCAGAATTTTTATGAGAAGGGGATGGTTAACCATATCAAAGGCTTTGGACAGGTCAATGAAGAGAGCTGATGATAGAATGTTGTTATTACGGTTTTTGTTGATGAAGTCAGTAAAGGATAGGAGTGCAGTGGTAGTACTATGAAATGGTCTAAAACCATGTTGGCAGTTAGTTAGAATGTTGTGTTTAGTTAAGTGATCCATTAATTGATAGTGAACACATTTTTCCATTATTTTTGCTAGTGGTGACAGGATTGCTATGGGCCTATAATTAGAGTACTCATTTGAGTTTCCTCCTTTGTGTAAGGGGATGATATAAGAAACTTTCCAAATATCAGGGATGGTTTCTTCATTAATAGTTCTCTTTATAAGAATGGATATAGGATAGGCTATTTCATTCGCTGCTTTTTGAAGGAATTCAGGTGGAAGCTGGTCAGCAGAGGGGGTGCTAGGTTTAAGTTTTTGAATACATTTTCGGATAAAGGTGGTAGAGATGGGTTGTAATATGAAGGTTGGTAGGTTAGAAGATGAGAGATCAGGGATGCTAGAATTATCAAAAGAAAGGTGCGAGGCCAAAGAGTTAATGGTGTCAATAAAGAAGGAATTAAAGGTATTGGCAATTTCATTGGTTGAGATATTGTCTGAGTTAGAGGGGGAGGGAGTTGTGGTCTGACCAGGGCGGATAAGTCTATTTAAGTTTTTCCAGAATTTACAGGGGTTATTATGATTTACTTGCTGAAGATTACTATAGTAGTTTTTTTTGTCAGAAAGTATGGCTTTTTTTGTACTATTTCTCAAGAATCTAAAGGTCTGTTGATCTGAGGGAGATTTACCAGTTCTCCATTTGTTCCAGGATTTGTTTCTAAGTAACAGTTTTTGTCTTGTTTCCTTGGTAAGCCAGGGAGCCACTAAGAAAAGGTTTTGGAAATCATGAGCACTCTTGGATCATGGAAACAGGGAAATGTGTGACCATTTCAATTTAAGTCAATGTAAGAGACACAGATTGAAGTGTAGCTAAAAATATATGAACAACTAAACTGATAAGATTATACAGGTGTTATATTACTGATGTATAGTAAAAATTAATGCCAATACCTAGAATTTAAGAAGATTTCCAAATAAAATAATGTAGTCTTAAATGGAAAAAGAAGGCACAGCGACTTGCTTTCTGAAACAACTAAGCTATGCAACAAAATAAAAGAAAAAGTCAACATAATCAGAGCAATATAGAAATAATCACTATACAACTAAGCTAGTTAGGTGGGTATACAGGCCATACTCTGTACATCATCAAATCACCCAAAATGAGTTCCTATTACGTGATCGAAAGTATAAAACTTTGAACACCACAAGATCGAACTTGTATGTTCGAAGTTTTATAATTTCAGAAAAAAAAAAAACGGACAGAAAGCAACTATCGTAAGCAGGGGGGCAAGCCCCCCTGCACCCCCCACACACCCTGCTCTTTAAATATACCAAGATCGCAGTACAGTGCGGAAAGGGAATATTTTCCTTCACTGCACTGTAGTGCGATCTCGGAGTTGGTATATTTAAAGAGCAGGGTGTAGGGGGCGCAGCCCCCCACGTGGAAGGTGCATGGGGGCTTGCCCCCCTGCTTACAACAGTTATTGAGCTGATTTTTTTTAATTGAATTGCTGAAACTTCGAGCACCTGTGTTCGATATTTTCAGGTTCGAAGTTTCAGCAATTCGATAACGTAATAGGAACACACCCAAAATATCCATTTATAGGTCTTTTTTTGACATGCAACTTCAGATAAGACCTAAAATGTTGTAACTCCTCTGAACACCAAAAAACAGATCCATGCTGTGGGACCAGTGACATGCAAAGACTGTTATATGGTGGTGTCTGTTGAAGTAAATATGAAAGATGGCATCACCAACATGAGACCAGAAATCTTTTCACAAGGATAGAGAGCTAATCCCAAATAGCATGCCTGGCCTTCGGTGTATAAACACACACATTCATTCATGCATAATGTATATAGAGATAGATTATTCACAGGATCACCAATTCACCCGTAGCATGTGATTTGAACGTCAGGGGAAACCTGAACATCCAATAAAAACCCATTTGGACATGGCATAAAGGGATAAAGCCATGTTTGATTAGCTGCATAGGTGTCTGCTGGAGCTGGCGTGGTTGGGCATGCCAATTCTCAGTTGGTGAGGTGGAACTAGGCCATCCTATGTAGTAATTTCTCAGAGAAGGAGAAGCATCAATGTTTGGGGTGCTGCTTAGATATACATTTGGCTCAGACTGTGGTAGCCTTCCTGGGCAGGTGCACCTGGATGGTTGCCCCTCTGGAGTTGGGGACGACTGATGGTTGGCAGGCAAGTGGGGGCATACAAATAATAAAACACATGGACATTGGTAGGACATTCAGACTCCACACAAAAGGTCCCCCAGCTGAGATCCAAAATGAGGAACTATATGATATGAGGTATTGCTGCACCATTATGCTGCTCATGTACATTTCATATGTGTGCAATTACTCAGTGTTCAACACAAAAGCATTCTTCTAGTACCGAATAGAAATCAACATGTAAAGAAAGTTACTGAAGGCCGCATATAACCTAAGATGTGCAGCTTTACTGACTGATCTCTGAGATCTTCTTAGCAGTCACTTGTGTTCTTCACAAATGTCAAAGACACACTGATCACTGCTGGATTAAGTGTTAGTGATACTGCTGGAGTAACTGAAACCTGTAACATCAGTGAATGCTTTCAAAGGAACCATGTCTAGACAAACAACACTTTCCACTGTTCTTTTACAAAGAAAAACTCCAGGTTAAACTTACATTTTTTCGACTTCTGACAAAGTGCTTGACCTTTTGGAAGAGTGTACTCTGTGGCCTGTCTTTTTAAATCAGCAGGTCATTTCAGTTTCCCTTTACTCACAGTCTCAATCTCACACTTCAAGTACATTATTCCTGTACTCATGTTTAAGTTATCTGGTGTGGCTTCTGTTATGAAATGCATACAACTTCTTTACTTTTAGCATACAACTGACATGTTACTTGTGTTGAACGCCTTTGGTTCAGGCTATTTTTATCATTTTTGTTACACCGATGATAAACCTCTCAACCATCTTATTAACTTATGGCTAAACTGGTGTCATCTCTCCGTCAAACCCTATGCTGCCCAACCCTCACAAAACTTCGAGCTTTTAAAAAGTAAGGAAGGTCACTGTTAATCAGTAATGTCATATGGACCACAAACACATGGTCACACAGTGGAAGAGTGGGTAACTGTCATCTCACAGCAAAAGGGTCTGTGGTTTAAT
>NC_056745.1:623430053-623485053 GCF_019279795.1 Protopterus annectens
TGTAAAGGACTGAGTGAAAATGTGGGAGATGAGGATTGCATTATTAATCTGCTTGATCAATAGTTACAGAAAAAAAAATGGTTCAGTTCACAAGAATTATGAAGAGGAAAAATTTTAGAGTTACCAATGAGAGGAGAATCTGTGAAGTTTGAGAGAAGGAATGGTATGTGTGTGAGTGGGTGGGTGGGTGGAAGGGGGACTCAACTGATTAACTGGGAGAGGAGAATTAGGGGCAGACTTTAAAATGACTGAAATTAGTGTGGTGATTTTTCTTGAAACTGTTTTACTTTTTTGGGTTATCTGAGAGCAAAAAGCATCTGGTTTCAGAGTTTGGCCACATGTGATGGCTAAAAGGCTTCACCATGAGTACTTTGATGTCTTGTCCTGGTAGGCAAGGTGTTTGTCTTTACAGCAGAGTACTCTTTTGGGACAGTACCACTTCATTAGTGGAATTAGGAGAACATTTGGATGGTTGCGCAGAATAGAGTGGTCTACATTCATTTGGGTTTGTTGAAGACAGCTGGGAAATTCCATCTAGTTGTTTTTCTGTAAAACAATGCAATGATGAGTTCTGCTAGGGAGAGTGAAGGCAAATTTTGCTATTTTGTTGTAGTATTGCATGTTGAGAAGTATAAAGGTTAGTGTAGATGGGGCAACATGAAGTACACTTGGTAGGAGGTATGCATTGCCTGCCGCCTTTTGGGTATGTTTTGAGAGAGAGACTTGATTCTGTATAAGACATTGATTTTTGATGAGTTTTTATGGCTTTGGATACATGGAGGTCAAAACAAATTTAAGATACTGTCCAGAGTAATTCCCAGGAGTTTGGTATTTGGAACAATAACTAGCATAATATTGTGGAAGAGGTAATGGAAAAATAGTGTATATGACAGAACTGGATCTAGGTAGGAAGAGCATGACTTTTGTCTTTTTAAAACTGAGTATTAGGTCATATCACTATAACCAGAGTTCAGTTGAGGAGTATGACTCTCGGGATTTGTATTGCAGTTCATTAACGACTGGGAAACAACAAACAAGGATGGATTTGTCTGCCTATGGAATAAGTGATGAGGGGCCTGAAGCTGTATATAGATGACCGACAAATTAAAATGCAATTGGACCCTCTACAGAGGCTGAGAGTGGTGAGTTTATGAAGTAGTTTAGAATGAAAGACTGTGTTGAATGCCTTTGAGATATTAAGAAAGGTGGCAGAAACCAAACAATTGTTATTATGGCAGGTCAGTGGTATTTAAGAAAGATAAGTCAGCTATCATGCAGTGGTTAGGACGAAATCCATAGAGGAAGCTACACAGTAGGTTTTGTTCCAAGAGGTACTGTAATAATTGTGAGTGAACACATCTTCCTAGTACCCTTAATAGTGAAGGTAGTATGACAATTGGCTGGAAGTTAATAAGATTGTTAAATTTGCCAGTAGAGGTAGTATGCAACTTTGCTTACAACTGGGGTTGTTCTGGAGGAACTTTTTGAATTAACTTCGTAAATGGTGGTGGATGATCACAGAGTGACTGTAGGAGTCAACTACAATTCATAAGCATGGATAGATGGACTATAAACAAAGCAGTATTTTGTGACAGAATGTAAAACTGGGAACACTGAATCATCTGGGTCATCAGGTAACACAAACAAATTGTCCTTATTGTGCACAGGCTAGTAGAAGTTTGTACTAACATCTGCTTATGCTTCTCTGGGCAGCTGACATTTGAGTAGGTGCACATTTGTTGCACTTTGTTGCTCTGACATAACATTTAAGATCTTTTAAATAGCTCATCTACTCAGGGAAAACAGTTAATCTTTTCTCCGATCATGGCCGGATCCAGCACAAGGCAATCTAGGTAGCTGCCTAACATCTGGTAATAACTGTAGGGCCCAGCCATCACCATTAATTAAATTTAAAAAAAATCTGAATTCCTTCTGGGCTACTCAACATTAAAGTTCTGGCAATCTATTTATTTAATTTAAGTTCAAAGCTGCTCTTAAAAAGAAGACATATTTCCTACTTGGCAACAGCTATAGTATCAGTGGCTTGGATCCCTATCAGTTAATCAAGTTTTCAGAAATTGAAATTCATATAGTCAAGTTTTTAAAAACTCAAAGCTTTGACTGGAGATCACCATACAGTGAGGTTTGGAAAGTTTACCCTTTTCTTCAATGTAGTGCGATCTTGGAGTTGCTATATATAATTTGCAGTGGGTGGGGGTGGGGGGCACAATAAATGTAAAAAGTAGATTTTTGTGTTTTTTTTTTTGATGTTCAAGTTTTTGGAAACTCGATCATATGGTCTCATTCGTACAAATTTTGAGTTTCTGAAAAGTCGGTCATCTGACATAGATCCACTGGCTCAATATCTCTGCCCAGATCAGTCTCTTTCATTGGCAATGCTTTGAGCCAATGAGCTGGGAAGCAGAGCAAGTGAGGGAATTGGCCAGTGATTTTGAACTATGGAGCTCTGTCTTATATTGAGCAAGCTATAAGGAGGTGGCAACAGCATTAGCAATGAAGTGAAGAGCTTTTTATACTCATTTCAGTCCAAGTACCCTACATTTCTTTATGACACAGGGCTATGTGCATGTATATGTACGTGTGTGAAATGCCCTTTAGGAGGCACTGCCTAGATAAATGACTTGCAAAGAGTCAAACCATGTACCTTAGCTGCAGGAGACAATTCACTTAATCCTGCACACCAAATGACAGACTGCCATTCATTTTTTTTTTCTTCAGTAAATCACTGAGGACTATAGTCAGTCAGTGTTTCATCATGGCTGAGAAAATACATGTTCATGCAAAACCTGTTGTTTTATTATTGCTTTGAGTGATGTGGAAAAAGTCTGCCCTTATCTGTCTCTAGTTTTGCAGAACATCTCTGATTTTGCCTCATATTTATGTCCTGTCCTTGACCAAGTCAATTAACATGACAGTAGTTCCGATCAACTGGAAAACTAAGCTACACTCCCCAGTAGTCCCCTGGACTGCAAGCCTACTAACTACATATAAACCAGCATAGTTGTGATGTAAAAGAAACTCATTGTATTAAACAGGAGCATAATCATATGAGCCATGTTGCTTGAATGTGATCATTGTACTGTAAAATGTTGACAGTGTGTTTATTGTTTAACTGAATAAATTGGACATCATGAAGTTACAAGTTATGTACTCACCATAACTGGGCATCTGTGTTGTCCATTTTCATTCTTCCTTACTAATGGGTTCGGATCTCATCCTCAGATCCAACTTGGCTGCGTATACTAGATTTCGCATCTAGCTCTCCAGCTCCTCCATCTACCCATAATGCTCTACTCCATCCTCATTGCCTCAGATCTCATTTGCAGCCTTTATGGCTAGACATAGTTTCTGCATTTGAGCATAATAAGCAGTTGTTTTTCTTCTAATAGTTACTAGTTAATTTGATATACAGAGCCGGATGTGGATAAGATTATGCATAAATTCCTCAGAGCTCAGATCCAGATGAGGGTTCTTCCAGCTCTGTCCCCTACTGGATCAGTGAATATTCATACTAAGTCCATTGTTTCTACCTCTCCAATCTGACTCATAGTTTTGGAGTCCTAGGATCCAAGATCTCAGAAACTTTCAGTGTCAGATTCTCAACAGTGGACAGGATGGGCCAGACTGGTTGATCAGCATCTTGTTGGTGCAGTGGACTGTTTGAGTAGAGAGGGCAATGTGTTTATTAAAGGACAGAACAGCACAGACAAGGAGAAAAATAGACTCTTGAGGAATACTCTAGGATGGAGGACTTGAGAAGATAGGACACACTTTGACTGAAAAGGATCTTGTAGATCAGAGTATATAGTGGGTGTGTTTGTATCATTAAGAAGCATGCGAGGCTATACGTGCACATATATAACTCTCACACATGCACAACCTTAGTGCCAGTTTGAAAAAGCAGCTAGGGAGTGAGAATGCATGATCATAGTCTTTAATTGTATATAAGCTACTTAACTCACAATCTATATAATCAACAACAGTAATGTGCTTGTATATAATA
Source organism: Protopterus annectens (assembly GCF_019279795.1). NCBI lineage: Eukaryota > Metazoa > Chordata > Ceratodontiformes > Protopteridae > Protopterus > Protopterus annectens. The sequence continues at coordinate 623,434,078 of NC_056745.1, forward strand.
AAGCTGCTTGAACAGAACCTACAAAGATTAGTTTATGCACGTCCTAACATGAAAGCGACATGGTGTCAGAAGTGGGATGGAAGAGAGAAGAATATTCCTAGCCATGACAGCTAAAGATGACAGTGAAGGTAAAACTGAGAGAAAAGAGCACAAACATAGCCAGAAAGAAATAAAGGTAATGAGATATAAAATGAATTATTTACTTGATGCAAAAGACAAAGGGGCATTACAAGGGCACAAACAGCATTATCAGGCAAGTGGAAAGTATGAAGAGTCTGTTAACTAAAGAAAATGTTTAAGATAAAAGTATTTGATGAAACAATTAACTGCAAAGCAGAAAACAAGTATGTTTAAAGCAAAATAAGTGTGTTTGAGGGAAAGTTGGACATGTTTAGAGTAAAAAGAGCACAAGAAAAGTATGAAAAGGGTTTAAACGAGCAACACAACTACAATAAGAAAAAAAAGGGCATATTAAGCAAAAATAAAGCAAGACAACTGCATGTTTTTGGAAAAAGTGCTGTATTTGGGCATAACTATGACTTCATATTGTATCAAGGGCGCAACTGAAGTCATTCGAAGTATCTCAAAGTGTGTAAAAGGGCTTACAACGTATGGTTATTACTGTGCATGTATTTCAAAGAGTTTGTTATGTGCAAAGTGCAACTATTTCATGCAATCCAAAGTACAGCTATTTCGAAAAAGTTCTTGTGCTGGGTGTTTCTATTTACAAAGTGCCACCATTACAAAGTGCTTCTTGTACTGTAAAGAGTTGCCTAGCAAAGTACCACCATTTTGGAGACATTTCCGTGTGCTGTAAACAGTTATTTGCAAAGTACAATTACTTCAAAAGTTACTGAGCTTTGGACAACAGGTGTTTAATTTATTTGCATTGTGCAGTTGCTTGACACTAACAAGAGGTGCTTTCTCGCAAAAGATGCCATTACAAGAGTATTACAGTACTTGTGAGTTATTCAGTCGCATCTTAAAGTTCTCAAATGTTTCTTAAAGTGATGACTTTAAGAAATGATGGTAAATGACGGTAGCATTTCTGCCTTTATCGATAAAATTCTGAAACTATAACAAGTGATGATAAATTACTTTAGCATTTCTAACTTTACCGATATTCTGAAACCATTGAAAGGCTCAAAATGTTATTTCGCAAAGTTTAGTAAAGCATCAAGAAGCTATTTCACAAAGTTCAGTAAAGCATCGAAAAGCCTGAGAAGTTTATTTTGCAAAGTCCAGTTATTCGAAAGTACTACGAGTCTGTTCATCTGTATAATTCCGATAAGTCCAAAAAATATATAATTTCAGAGCACGAAGGCATTGGACAAGTTCTGTTTATGCCTGAAACTTCTGCATATGTATGTGTGTGTATATTCATGCTTATTCACAAAAAAAACTGCTGGTATGTGTTAATATGGCAGACGGATTTCAAAACCCCCTACCACTTTGATCAGAATGTTGCACAGAACTGGAGAATATTTGAGCAAGAGTACAATATTTTCATATAAGCAGCTTATGCAGAAAGAGAAGCACGCACCTAAGCATTAATTTTGCTAAACCTAGCAGGATCAGAGTCCATAGAAAGAGAGCGTTCATTTGTGTATGCACTAGCAGTGTACGAAGGAGAAGGTGCAGACCGCCATACTGTTGGACAAGCTGACTCAAGGGAAGACAGAGTGTCTGAAGCACAAGTTTAGAGAAATGTGAAACCCCCAGATTAATGTTACATTAGAGAAGCATTTCTTTTACACGCCCAGATGAATGTTACATTAGAGAGGCATTTCTTTTACACAAGAGATCAGAAACCAGGGGAAATATTTGCAGCTTATATAACTGACTTGAGAAACACAGCTAAGAAGTGTCGGTTTGGTGATCTTCAAGATAAGTTGATAAAGCCTAAGCTTATATGTGGTATTAATAGTGCTGCTGTGAGAAAGACTTTACTATGTGACAGTGATTTAACATTGAGCAAAGCCATAGAGGTCTGTCAAATCCATGAGGTAACAGATAAACATACGAGTATGCTCGTTAGCAAAAAAAGCATGGGTTCAGTTGGCTCCAGAGCACATGTAGACAGTATGCAACACGTGACAAACAAGAACTGGCCTAAGTACATGGCAGCTACAGGATTTCCAAAGAAACCACAAGGTTTTCTAGAAAGTTCCAGGAAAAGTGCAAGCTCCAGTGCCAGCTCAGTACAACACAAACATGAATCAGCAAAACCCAAATCTAGCTTTATTGTTAACTGTCACAGTTGTTGTGCGAATCATGAGTCTAAAAGAGAGAAGTGCTTAGCATTTGGTCAGCAATGCCACAAGTGTAAAAAAATGGAACCATTTCCAAAAGTTTTGTAAGTCAAGTATGCCGCACACAGTTGTAAAGAAAGATCGCACAAAAAAGGAAGTTGATCAAGTACAGCTAAAACAGTTATGTATCAGTGCTTGGTGATAGAGTTGATGCAGTAAACTTATTGACAAGAAGTGAAGTGTTTTTTACAGTCCGGATGAATGGAAAATCTATGGAGCTCAAAGTAGACACTCTGGGTCAAACTGTAATGTTACATTAGTGGACACATTTGCAAAAGTGAGAACTAACAAACAACTCAAAGTAACCAGTAGTGCGATACTTGTTGCTTTTGGACGTGAAGAAATTCAAATTGAAAGTTCAGTGACACTTTCATGTTATTTAGCTCAGAATTGTTACAACTTGTTACTCTACGTAGTTGGTAGTTCGAAGGACAGCGTAATCTTTATTGAGTCTCAAGGATAAGAATAAATCTGCTTTCTTTTGTTAAAATTCATCATGTGAATACAGTTTTGAGTTCCAATTTCTCCAAAGCCATTTTCTCGGAGTATGCTGATGTTTTCGATGACAAATTGGGCAAGCTTTCAGTTGTATATTCCATGAAATTAGACCTAGAGATCACTCCAGTAGTCAGACCAGCAAGAAGAGTTCCAATAGCTGTGCAAGATAAAATAAAAGCTCAGATGGATAAAATGGTGCAGCAAAGTGTGATTTGTCCAGTAACAGAACCAACTGAATGGGTGTCTTTCTTGGTAGCCACTCACAAGAAAGACTCTGATGAAATCAGAATATGTACTGACCCAAGAGATTTGAACAAAGCTTTAAAAAGACTATCATCCAATGCGCACAGTTGAAGAAGTTGCAGCTCTAATACCAAATGCCACTGTATTTTCTGTTTTGGATGCTAAGGTTTATTTTGGCAAGTGATGCTGGATCTCACATCCTCATTTCTAACTACTTTTGGTACTCTGTTTGGCAAATACAGATTCCTAAGGTTGCCATTTGTAATAAATTCTGCAAGTGGAGTTTTTCAGCATGCAATGGAATAAATTGTTTTGGGTTATCCTTGTGCCATAATAGTAGGTGATCTGTTGGTTGGAGGCAATGGTGAAGCAGAGCATGACAGAATGTTCTAGACAGACCATATGAAGTGAACTTAAAGCTCAGTCCTCTGAAGTGCAAATTCAGACTTCCAGAAGTTATGTACGTAGGACATTTGTTTACAAGTGCAGGCTTGAGACCTGACCTGACCAAGCAAGTAGATATTCTAGAGATGTAACGTAGAAAAGTTACAGCATTTTATGGGCATGGTTAACTGTTTAGGCAAATTTATACCAGACTTCAGTGAGTTAACTTCTTTAAGAGAGTTAAAATGCAAAAATGTTGCATGGTCATGGCTAGAACATCATCAGAAGGCATTTGAAGACCTAAGGCAGAAAACTGCTACCCCACCTACGTTAAGATACTATGATGTCAACAAACCAGTTATTCTTTCATGTGATGCTTCAAAATTTGGCCTAGGCACAGTCATACTTCAAGAGGGCAAACCTGTAACCTATGCATCTAAAAAACCAACCCAAACTGAGATGTAATATGCTCAAATTAAGAAAGAGCTTTTGGCTCTAGTATTTGCATTTTCCAAGTTACATGATTATATTTATGGTAAAGCTATTCAGATTGAAATTGATCATTAGCCTCTAGTTACTATTCTAAAGAAGCCTATGCATTCTGCTCCAGCAAGATTGCAAACAATGATGCTCCAACTGCAAAAGTACAACTTCAAATTGGTCTACCATAAAGGGAAGTTGCTTTATCTGGCTGATATCTTATCCAGATCTCCTAGAAATACAACAGAACAGCTTGATGCAGAAATGTTTGACTTTGATGTGATGTCAGTGCGTAATTTTTCTAACACTAGACTTAATGAGTTAAGAGATCACACTCAGACTGATCCAATTTCACAGAAGCTCAATCACTATATTAATGTCGGATGGCTGTCAAAGCAATCTAGTGCATCACCTGAGGTGGAAGCATATTTTCCTTAGAGAGATGAATTGTTGGAGGGAAGATGGCATTATTTCCAAAGGTCCTAAAATTGTTTTTCCTACCTCCTTAAAACAAGAATAAATTAAAATTTTGCATTGTGGTTACCCAGGATCCATATCCACTAAGAGAAGAGCAAGAGAACTGGTATTTTGGCCTTCATTATCAAAAGACATTGATAGAGTTCTTTCTTCTTATTCAGTATGCAGTAGTACTAGACCGCATTTGCAAAGAGAACCACTTCAGCTAAATCCAATTACTAAACTACCTTGGTCTACTGTAGCAACTGATATTTTGAGTGGAACAATCAACACAACTTAGTTTTGGTAGACTCTTATTCAAATTGGTTTGAGATTGATCTGCTACCAAACTTATCCTCAACTACTGTTTTTACTAAGTTGAAATGTCATTTCTCAGTTCATGGTAGTCCACACAAACTTTTTTCTGACAATGGTACTCAATTTACTACTCAGTCATTTCAGAAATTTGCAAAATAATGGAGCTTTGTACATATCACTAGTAGTTATGAATACCCTCAGTCCAATGGTCTAGCTGAATGAGCAGTACAGAGTGCACAGGAGTTACTTGAAAGGTCAAAGCATGACAGTACGGATGTATTCTTGAATGTGCTTAATCTCAGAAACATACCCCGTGATGATATTCTTCACTCACCTGCTCAAAGACTTCTTTCCAGGCAAACTAGAACTACACTACCTATTTTCCTCAACTTTGTTGCAGCCTAAGCCTAACAATAATAAAACCATCCAAGCTCAATTGTTTAAGAAGCGCAATAACCAAAATCTATTACAACAGATCAAGTAGATTACAATGCCCTTTGAGGGAAGGAGAGATGGTACAAATCCAGAGAACAAAAAGGTTTTGATTGAACAGGACAGATTACGGACATCTGTGCAGACCCAAGATCTTACTTGGTAAACTCTGAAGGAGTGGAGTATAGGAGGAATCACAAACATCCTCTTCCTGTAACAGAACCATCATCATCATTGCGATCACAACATTGTATCTGTGATGCAAACTCTAAACCCAAGAATGAGTCAGACACTGTTTCCAGACCAGAATGTGTTCAAAAGTCTGATTCTGTTCCAGAAAGTGATTCGAACATTCCACAGGTCAACAATTTTGCAGAAAGTGTCCCAGATGCTAAATCTAATTCCCAGTTTTATGTCACACGATATGGACGAGTGTCAGAACCAAGTGTGAAATACGCAGCGAGGACTTGATTGTACATACCTATATGTTTAACATTGTATGATACATGCCTGTAGATTATCTGTGATTTCTGCATGCCAAACAGTCTCATAACAATTGTCTGGTCTATTTCTCGAAGAGGGAGAATGTAGATCAGAGTGTAAAGTGTGTATGCTTGCATCTTTAAGAAGCATGCAACACTGTACGTGCACGTATATAACTCGCACACGTGCACAATCTTAGTGCCATTTTGAAAGAGCAGCTAGGGAGTCAGCATGCTTGATCATAGTCAACAGTAATGTGTTTGTATATAATAAAGCTGCTCGAACAGAACCCAGGAAGATTCATTTATTCATGTCCTAACACGAAAGTGAGAGATCTGCTGAGTAGGACAGTGAGGAATTATTTAATGATCTTGATGCGAAAGCCTACATAGATGACCATCACACATGGGGATGACAAATACAATGAAGCTTTGACAAAATTATGCTGAATGATTCCTGTGAGTATTAAGATCTTGAGTAATTGTAAAGTGAGCAAAGAAACTAGAGCAAATGCCAGTTCAAGCAAGTATGCTTGAGTGACTGTAACATGAACTCAGGTGATCCAGGCAAGTGACTGTAAGCTACGATGGTTTCTACAAACTGACTGGTCTTCATAATACACTATCTGAACTGCAGTGCATAACCCTAGTGTATGAATTCTTCTACACAGTGAAGTAAATCAGCTTTGCTGAGGTAGCTATTTCTGCAACCCATGTCTTCAATCTGGATCATTTCTCAGTTAATACACCTAGTTACAGCTCCCAGTTTTAAACTTGTGGGATACAGGACTTTAACTGCTACAACAGTAGATCATGTTATTCCTGCATTCCAGTTACTAATTTTAGATTCAGGTACCAGCCTATCTCGATGATCTTCTTGTAGCCAGTAATACGGCTGTGGGAATCTTCTCCGACTTAATTTCCCCAGAGTGTACACACCCTATTATGAGCCTGGATTGATGCTGACATTCATGGATTCAAAAGAGCAGGATGAAGACTCAAGCATAAATGGTATCAGACTGGTCTTGTGGATCTGAAGCTCAGGCTTGATTAACACTGTTTTTTTATCAAGCAGAAATCTCTCATAACAAGGTAGCATTCCTGTGAAGAGAAATCTCTACTGCAATTAACTGACATCACCTTCCAGGTAGGTGACAGGCTGTGGAATCCAGCTTGAGTGACTACTAACACAGTCTTTTCACCTAAAGAACTTAAGCTGGTCACCAGACTTTTTGCAGTTAAGCTTGCATTCTTGATATCAGTCTTTCTATCACAAGAGATCTAGGGGTAATGTCAGTGTCGAATGTTACTTTGCACTTTGGCAACAGTCTGAGCTTCAGATACCCTATTATACTGAATTCCTAACCCGGATTTCAAGAGGGTGTGCAATCAACTGAGTGCTGAACCCCTGTTCAGTTTTATCCATTTTTGCTATGGTAGATGGGATGTAACCAACCAGCTAGCATATCATCATTTCTTCTATGAGTTGCAGGACCTCAACATTTTTAAAACAGGCACTTATACCTCCAATTTATAAGAAGTCTTGATCAAAGGTGACCCCATAGTGAGACACACAGATGTTCCCTCACCAGGCTGGACAAGGAGAAGGTCACAGTCAGATGCTTATCAGCTGCCAGGATCTGTCAGATCATGCATGCACTCAAGTCACTCAACAACAAATATCGCTATGACTTGGTCATAGTTCATGGTGGAGTGAATGACTTGAGACGTACCTCCCTGGACTATATGAAGACTTGAGAAGAATTATATCCATCTCTTAGCGTTCACTTACTGTTAAGGTTAAAAGAGAAATGATGTACGTATAACATGATTTAATTATCAAAGAACGTGGAAGGTATGACCCATATCTGTTCAGTTTTGCTAGAAGTCTAAATCTCAAAATGCACTCACTTGAGGCACTCCTTAAAATGGAGAACACTGATATCTGTGCAGTGACTGAGACCTGGTTCAAGGCTCTAGAGAGCACCCCTGTATTACTAGGTTATAAGTCATACCACACTTTTCGGCCATCTAACCTGGACCAGAACACCAAAGGTGGAGGTGTGTCCATATTCATTAAGGATATCCACACCTCCAGGCTAGTTTCGCAGCATAATGCATCCGAGGTTATCCAAGTGCAACTAACTCTGGGCAAAACTGCACTCCAAATTGTAGCTTGCTACAGATCCCCCACCATGCTCCAAGATTCCCACTCCTCTTTTCTTGATATACTGGAAAATATCAGGATTCAAACAAACACCCTAATAATGGGCGATTTCAACTACCCCACCATTAACTGGGAGAACTACTCATGTACCAACTCCTTCGCTCAATGTTTTCTGGAATTCATAAATTCCAATGCCCTGGATCAACTTAGCCACACCCCCACCAGAGGCAACAATATCCTAGACCTAGGCATTAACAACATGAGTGATCGGTGTTCCACACCTGAAGTCAACTCCTCGTTGGTCAGATCCGACCATAAACTAATCACCCTAGATATCCATATCCCGCCCCCACCCACCATTAAGGAAACCACGGTAAAAAATTTCTCCAAAGCCAACTTCATGCTTCTTAAGACAGAAGCGGTGAACTTCATGACACCCATGTAGATGGACAATACAGTTACGACTGCTGAATCCTATGAACAAATGCACTCTATAAGCACTTACACGAGTGCATGGATCGTGCTATCCCAAACCCGAACCAAGATGCTATCCTCCGAAAAAAAGGAAGCCAGTCTGGTGGTGCCCTGCCATAAATAAACTACAATAGAAGGAAGAAACTGTTGCAAAAGAGAGTAAAATCCCATGAGTGGAGGAGCTCCCTGGTCAGCCTCAGTAAGAAGCTGAGATCCCTTATATGATCCTCCAAAGCTAGCTATGAAAACAAAATCGCCACTGATTCTAAGGGCAACCACAAAGCATTCTATAGCTATGTCTAGAATCTCAATGGCAACACCCAGATCTGCTCTGAGTTACAGCACAATGGCACAAAAATTACAGAACCAACTGATATTGCCAACGTCCTGGCAGATAGGTTCAGTGCTAACTTTAACCCCCTCTCACCCCCTAAAGGGCTCATATCTCTACAGGAAGAATGCAGAGTCCCTGTAATCACATCTATGCAGGTAAAAGCTGCACTCTCTAAAACCAAAAACACAGCATCCATGGGACCGGACAACATCCCAGGCTGCGTTTTACACGAACTTCAGAACAAACTGGCTCCCCACCTAAGCACCATGTTCAATCATAGTCTCACATCAGGCTTTGTGCCCACTGAATGGTGCACAGCAACAGTTATCCCACTCCACAAAGGGGAGCCACCACTGATCCTGGGAACTATCGCCCTATTAGCCTGACGAGCCTGGTCTGCAAGGCCATGGAACGTATCATCATGGAACTCATAAACAAAGACATTGGTAACCTCCAAACTCTGGATCTCACCCAGTTTGGGTTTATGAAAGGCAGATCATGCCTTCTGAACCTGATCGACTTCTTAGAAGCAGTCACCAAAGCCGTAGACAAGGGTAAGATGGTTCACACAGCCTATCTTGACCTTGCCAAGGCTTTCAACACCATCCCCCATTCTGGAATTATAGCTAAACTCACTAAACTAGGTATAATGTCACAGGATAGGTTGCCAACTGGCTCACTGACAGAACCCACACTGTTAAAGTTGGAGACTCCAAATCTGACTTCAAACTAGTGACAAGTGGAGTACCACAAGTTTCAGTCCTGGGACCTCTCCTGTTTGGTATGAACTTCTCTGAAGTACAGGCCAACACAGAAGGCCTCTGGCTAACAAAGTTCGCAGGTGACTGCAAACTAGGAGCCATATTCAAGTCCCCAAATTATGTGGACATCCTACAGAAGGGCCTCACTGAGACAGATGCCTGGTGTCAGAGGCATAGCCTCAGGCTCCATGCCAAAAGATGCATTTTCATCCTCTTTGGTAAAAACCCTGTACCCATGAACTCCCACATAAACGGCAGTCTACTTAATGCTGAATGTTAAGAGACCTTGGGACCCAGGTGGACAGTAGTCTCTCCTTTGATAATCACATTGCCACAGCAGTCAGGAAATCCTTCTATGTGGCACACCATCACAAAAGGGTTCTCATCCAGGAAAAAAAAAAGGTCATTGTTCCCCTCTACTCGGCACTCATTAGACCCACTGTGGAGTACAATGCCAACAACATTATGGAATGTACCTCACAAGACATCTGCAACAGCTGGAAAGGCCACAAAAGTACCTCACAAAGAGGATTACTGGCCTCAAACAGATGCCCTAGACTGACCGTCTCAAAAAAACTCCAGCTTTACTCTGTAGCATATCACCTCCTCCAAGGAGATCTCTGCCTAACATATAAAGCTATGTTAAACCCAGAGCTGTTGGACATGCTACACCTAAAGAAATCCCAATCCCTCTGAGCTACACACTCTAGGGACCTAAACCTTGTCACCACAATAAACAGGACATGCTGGAGGGATAGATTCCTGTCCCAGAGACTTCCTATACTCTGGAACAAGCTACCCATCTATGTCAAGCAAAGTTCCTCTTTAGCACTCTTCAAGAAAAATCTTGATGAGTGGATGGGAAATAGGAAATACACCCCGCGGATCACTTCTGTGGCTCTGCTCGACAGGGGCACAGGAAATTAACTTTCTTGGGTGGCATAAGCCAGGGAACCTTGTTGGGTAGGCTTACTTAGGCCCTTGGGCCGACAGCCTAGTACCTACCTATGAACCTATGTATTAATAAGACTACACCCTTCACAGCAGCAAAGGATCCAGTAGTATGAAAAATTACTGTAATTTACAATAGCAGAAAACTTGATCTTTCAACAGCACTCAACACTGCTAATCATAATATCTTACTGGACCAACTTCAAGTCAGTCTAGCCCACTCCTTTCCCTAGTCGCTCTTATGGTAAAAATCTGCTATAATGGACAGTTTCCCAACATTTCTCTGGCCAACCTGATTGGCATGGGAATACTGAGGCAATGTAGTAATTGCTTCCAGTATACTGACAACTATTTACTCCTGCAGCCAACACCCTATGTGAGAGATATAAGTAGACTATGAAATTGGAAACACTTCTTTCATGTAACAAGAAACAGAATACCAAACCGGTTGTCAGTACACACTCCACCTCTCACACAAACTAAAGACACAACACACAGACCCACATATGCGGAGCTACTCACTAGAAGTCTACCAAAAGTTCAGAGACCTCCCAAACATAAAGTGCACGCACTTACACAAACAGAAACTACTACACATAACAACACATACAAATGTGTCTTAACAAATAAGCCCCTGAGGCAAAACATCTCTAAACCAAATGTCCTGATCATAGGCGACTCCATAGTGAGTCACACAGATGTCTCCATCACCAGGCTGGACAAGGGAAAAGTCACAGTCAGCTGCCTGTCAGGTGCCAGGATCCATCAGATCATGCATGCACTCAAGTCATTCAACAAGTACTGTTATGACTCGGTCATAGTTCATGTTGGGGTGAATAAAGTACAGTTTTGTACCTACCATAAATGTAGATGTCCGATAGATATGCAACTGCAGTCATAACATATGGGTTGTCCTGCCTCAGGCAGCCCTCGGTCGGCCAAATTCCAAAGTCTGGGTCCGGCGTCGGCTGGTGTCGCCTCCTCTCCGACGTCACAACGGCTGGAGTATATAGGCATCAGCCGACGCCATCTTCTTCAGTGTTTCTTGCCCCAGATGCCAGGTGCCCTCCTAGGAAGGCTAAATTTGGTAAAAGGATAAAAATAATCCCAAACATGCACAACAGTAATAAACAGATACACCATAGGAAATACCCCCAGCTAATGGGAAAAGGGGTAGGTACCCAAAGAGAAGGATACAGTGGGGTAGGAGGGTGGGAAAATCCGACTGCAGTTGCATATCTATCGGACATCTACATTTATGGTAGGTACAAAACTGTACTATGTCCTTCAAGAATGCAACTGCAGTCATAACATAGGGTTGAATACCATAGCCAAGCTGGGGGTGGATGGAACTATGATAAGGATGGTGTAGCTAAAATCCCCTGCAGGACTGCTGAAGCAAAGCCTGCTCGGGATCTGGAGTATAAAGGCAGGTTTGTAGTGCTTGGTAAATGTATGCACGGAGCTCCATGTAGCAGCCTGTAAAATGTCCTTTGTTGCCACTCCTCTTAGAAAGGCTGCGGAAGTGGCTATAGCTCTGGTGGAATGTGGCCTAATATTGGCTGGCACACCCTTTCCATGGAAAGAATAGCAGAATCTGATGCAATGTCCAATCCATTTTGAAATTGTTTGTTTGGAGATTGCTTTTCCTTGCACTCCAGCAGCATAGGCTACAAACAGTTGGTCAGACTTTCTGGTGGCCTTAGTTCTGTCCAAGTAGTAACGTAGTTGTCTGTGTATGTCCAAAGTATGCAGTAGTTTTTCCCCCCTATTTTGAGGATTGGGGAAGAATGTAGGCAGGTGAATAGCTTGATTTAGAGACACCCTGGAAATAACTTTTGGCATGAATGTAGGATTGGTTCTTAGAGAGACTCTGTCTTGATGAAAAATGAGGAAGGGAGGCACTGCCATGAGTGCCTGTATCTCCGAAACTCTTCTTGCAGATGTGACTGCCAATAAGAAGGCCGCCTTCCATGAAAGAAATTGCATTTCTGAAGTTGCTGCTGGCTCAAATGGAGGAAGAGTTAATTTTTCCAACACATAATTGAGGTCCCATGCAGGTACTGGCTGTTTTCTGGGAGGTTTGATATTCTTTATTCCTCTTAGAAACTGTCTTAGCAGAGGATGAGAAAACACTGGAGGGTCATAGTTGTATTTTGCTGAGATTGCTGAGGCATGAATCTTTATTGAAGAGTATGAGAGTCCAGTATGGAATAGTTCCGCCAAGTATTCTAAAATCTGAGGTATACTCGGTAATGCTGTGTCCTGACCCCTGTTGGCACTCCAGATGCTGAATCTCTTCCACTTGGCTGAATAGGTTTTTCTGGTGGAAGGTCTGCGTGCTTCCAGCAAGATTTCTTGAACTGATTTTGAAAGAGAATTAGGTGGAGAAGTCATGCTAGTCTCCAGGCTGTCAGATATAATGTTTTCAGGTCTTGATGTACAGTCCTGTAATTGTGTTGTGTTAGGAGCAGGGGCCATAGGGTCAGAGGCCATGGTTTGGTCCGAGTTATGGTCAATAGCAATGGGTACCAGTGTTGCCTTGGCCAGTCTGGAGCTATCAAGATGCCTGTTGGTTGTTCTGCTTTAATCTTCAGTATCACCTTGGTCAGCAGAGGCAGCGGAGGGAATGCATACATTTTTAGAGAATTCCAGTTGAAGGAGAGAGCATCCGTTTTCCAGGCTAGAGGATGGTGAGTCTTTGTGCAGAATTTTTCCAGGTGATGATTTAAGTGGGAAGCAAAAAGATCTACATCCGGTCTTCCCCATGTCTGTGTCAGTTGAGAGAAAATGTGAGGGTGCAGCATCCATTCGTGTGGATCCATGAAATTTCTGCTCAGGTTGTCCGCCAGTACATTGTCCTTGCCTGGTACAAACTGGGATTGTAAATGTATCTTCAGGCTCAGGGATTTTTCCCAGAGTAGCATTGTTAGTCTGCAGAGGGGATAATAATGAGTGCCTCCCTGCTTGTTTATGTACCACATGACAGTGGTGTTGTCTGTCCTTATTAGCAAATGTGGGCTTGAGCCTACCATAAAAATTCTTTTTGCAGACATGGAATAAGTGGGATTATGTACTCTAGGCTTTGGCTGTGTTGAGACCATAAGTTTTTTAAATACCATTGCAGCTTTCTCATATGAAGTCTTGCCAAAGGTATCAGAAGGATGCAAGATGCCATGAACCCCAGGGCCTGCAGGATTTTCCTTGCAGTCAGCTGGGAGAGTTTTGCTAGGCCTTTGAAGTACACTGGTAAATGCTGCTGTTTTTCCTCTGTGAGGTAGGCCATTTGGTTTTCTGTGTCCAGTTTGGCTCCTAAGAAGATAATCTGTTGGGATGGCAGTAGGTTTGACTTCTGTATGCTGACTGTGTATCCCAAGGCCTGCAGTAGATGCATGACATAGTCCAAATTTTCTTTTAAGGTTTGTTTGTTGTCTGCTTGTATGAGGCAGTCGTCCAAGTAGGGGTATATTTGAATCCCCTGCAGTCTGCAGTGTGCCACTACTGATGCCAGGCATTTCGTGAACACTCTGGGTGCAGTAGATAAGCCAAACGGCAACGCTGAGAATTGATAATGCTCTGTCCCTGCAAGAAATCGGAGGTATCTTCTGCAGCTTTGTCTGATTGGGACATGCAGGTATGCCTCCTTGAGGTCCAGAGTGACCAGCCAAGACCCCTTGCCCAACATGGGAAGGAGTTGCTGCAGCGTCAGCATTTTGAACTTTGGCACTATGTGAAAAGTGTTTAGAGATGACAAGTCCAGTATGGGTCTCCATTTGTTTTCTTTTCTTGGAACAAGGAACAGTCTTGAATAAAATCCCTGGCCTTGCTCCTGAGGGGGAACCCTTTCTATTGCTTTCATACTTAACAGCTTGGAAACTTGAGAGAATGCCTCTGCCCTTTGATGATGTGGCAGGTTTGGCATGCCTTGTCTTATTGGTAATGTGTGGAAGTGGAATCTGTAACCTTTGTCTATCAAATCCAGAATCCAGTTGTCCTTGGTTAAAATATGCCAGTTTTGTGAGAATAAGGATAATTTTCCGCCCAAAGGTGCCTCTCTTTGAACCTTTGTAGGCGGAATGAAAGTCAAGTCATTGTGATTGTCCTTGTGGTGCAGCTGACCTGTCTGCGCCACTTCTTTGATTTGGAGGTTGCCATTGGCTGCCCCTGTAAGATCCTCGGTATTGCCCTCTACCTCGGGCACGTCTTCTTTTTCCCCTTTGAAACTTGTCAGAGCCGGGGAAGGACCAATTCTTTGAGGACAAGTTTCTACTGAACCTGGGTGGCTGAACCTGAAGGAAATCCTTGACTGTCTGTACTGACTTTGCTTTTTCCTCTATGGATTTCAATACATCTTGTGCATTTGCACCAAAAAGCTTCTGTTTTTCCAAAGGTGCATCCAGTAACTTCACTTTAACATGGTCAGGCAAAGACTGATCCTTTAACCAAGCACGTCTACGTATCACAGCCCCAGTCATAGCTGCCCTACATGAAGCTTCCAGTGCATCATAACCACACTGAAGAAAATGGTTATTAACCTGATGAGTGTTATGTATATGATCCTGCAATGCCTTTTTATCAATAGGCACAGGAGAGGCTAACTTTTTCTGTAAATCATAAAGGAGAAAATCTTGGTACTGAAACATGTGAAAAAGGCAGTTAAGTGACCTCATGGCTAGGGTAGTAGAGGTATATACTTTTTTACCCCATCTCTCCAGGGACCTAGCTTCTCTGTCCGCTGGTAGTGGGTGTTTGGCAGAGGAGGTAGCCACTCCCTTGGGGCCCTGTGAAATAGTTTCTAGATCCACAGAGTGGGCCTTAAAAAGGTGCTTGTGAGTGTCAGGGACCCTATAATATCTGTCCGGCTTGACAGGAGCAGGAGGAAGAGAATCAGGGTTAGCACTGGAGTCAGAGAAAACATCATCCAAAACATCCATAACAGGTGGAATAGCCAAAGGTCTGTGCTGGGGAAGCTTGAGGAAGGTACGAAGCCTTTTCCTGGAGTCAGAGAATTCCTGACCCTGCCATTGAAAATGTTCCCTCATGGAATGCAGGACTTCACCAAAAGAGAAATCCTCTGGAGGGGAGGCAGAGGGAATTGATTCCTCAGCATCAGAGTCCTCATAGGCCTGGAAGGATTCTTCTTGGGTATCAGAATGCTCAGAATCCCCAGAGGCTTCATCCGAAGAGAGGTCGTCTGCCTGCTCAGTTCTAGGCCTTTTCTCTGCAGGTGGCTGAGAACCCCTGTCCGGATGAGGGTGAGACCCCCTGATAAGGGAAATAAGATCAGCAGCCAGAGACATGATCTGCTTATCAGAAGAAGGGGCCTGGGCAGTAGGTTTAGGATGGGCCTTGGCCTGACTGGCGGCCTTAGCACGTGCAAAGGCCTTAATGGACATAGATACAGGAGGCCTAGCAGCCCCACGTGCAGGCGTAACCTTGTCCACAGAAATGGTGTCGGGTAGATCCAGAACTTCGGTTTCCGGAGGAAAATCAACAGCCGGCACCGGAGAGATCTCCGAGACCGAAGGTCGTGTTAACGCTGTGTCGTTGGCCTGGAGCGGTAGATTTACCACTTCCGAAGGGACCGGAGCACTAGCAGAGGGTTTGGGAGTAACATCGGTAGTGGACGCGGGCCGAGGATGTCGGTCCCGGTCCTTGCGTTTTTTAGCAGATTGGGTTGTCGGTTGATCCGACGGCATGATATACGCAAAAGATTCACCGAAAAAGTCCTCGGCGAATTCTGACCGGCGCCTGAGAGTGCGCTTATTAAAGCAAGCACAGGCAGCACAGGCTGAGACGTCGTGGTATGGGCCCAGGCAAGGAAGGCAGAGAGAATGGAAGTCCTTATGAGGTATTTGTTTACCACAAGACAAACAATTATTAACTTTCTCAATTTGTTCTGACATCGGCTGAGGCAAGAATAAATGTTCCCCAACGGGGTACTTAGCTTTTAGATGACTTCGGTACTGAAAACACAGGAGCTGACCGACCGGCACTTGCGAACTGCTTCTGCTTCTGCTTCGGGCACCGCGCGGCAAGAAAGACTGAAGAAGATGGTGTCGGCCGATGCCTTTATACTCCAGACGTTGGAGAGGAGGCGACACCAGCCGACGCCAGACCCAGACTTTGGAATTCAGCCGACCGAGGGCTGCCTAAGGCAGGACAACCCATATGTTATGACTGCAGTTGCATTCTTGAAGGACATCTTGAGATTTACCTCTCTGGACTACATGAAAAGATATGACTGAACTCTCAGACTATGTGTCCCAACCAGGTATGACCCTAGCCCTAAGCAGCATTTTTCCTTCCTCCAAGATGATGCCACAGTGAAGTCAAAATGATTGACCAACAATTGGCTTAGCTTCTGGTGTCACTCCAGGGGGTTCAAGTACCTGTCAGCCTGAGATGACATGGTCGACAGGCCATGCTGCTTTGGCAGAGATGGTCTGCAGATGTCTCCTCTAGGTTTTCAGATATGGGCAAAGGCACTTGCCTCCCCCCAGTGCCTTTTTTAGGCAATGTCAAAACAACACAATTTCTAACATAACAAAATCCACCCAAGGCAAAGTCAAGGTTCTGTTGCTTAATGCTAGAAGCCTAAACATAAAACTGCACTTCCTGGAAGCACTCCTCACCTTCGAAGATGCTAACATCTGTGCAGTCATGAAGACATGGTTTAAGCCATAAAGAGCATCCCATCCATGCAAGGCTACAATGCCTTCCACATGTTCAAACCTCAAAATGTGATTTAAAGAACCAAAGGTGGAGGGGGTAACCATCTTCATTAAAGCCAAGTACACCTTGAGACTGATCAAACAGTATGATTTTCTTGAAATACTCCATGTCCAATTAACTCTACCAAATACCTTACCACATCATTGCTAGCTACAGGTCCCTCACCCATGAACCAAGAAAAGCATACTGCCTTACTGGAATCACTCTCTAGACAGCCCAATACCTTAGTCATGGGTGATTTCAACTATCCTTCCATTAAATGGGTGATACATGCCAGTGCAAACACATTCAGCCAGAGGGTCCTGGACTTTTGTTAATTCAGATGCTCTGGAACACATAGTCTGGACCACCACAAGGGGCTTAAATGTCCTAGACAAGTATTCACCAACATGGGGAGTCACTGCACTCCCCCCATGTGATGCCTTCTCTGTTAAGGTCAGACCATAAATCTGTCTCATTCAAAGAAACTATTGGACTGGACATCCCCACAGGAGCAAAAAAACTGAAGAACTTTTCAAGAGCTAATTTCAGACTACTAAGCGGTGATATAAAACGTTTTATACCCACCGCACTCACAGACAACATTGATTCCTATGCAGAGTTGTACTCAGATGCCCTGTACAAACACTAAAGCAGCTGTATAGACTCAGCTGTATCTGAACGGATCAAAACCAGGTCATCACAAAAAAAAACAAGCCATCCTGGTGGACCTCAAGTATAAACAGGTTATATAACAAGAAGAAGAAACTGATGTCTAGGAATAAGAGGGAACTGACTCAGCAGAGGAAGAATTCCCTCCTCAGCTTGAACAAGCAAATTAGAAATCTCGTGAAACCCTCTAAAACTAAGTACGAAGCTAAAATAGCATCCCTAGCTAAGGATAATCATAAGACATTCTTTAATTACGTCCAAAACCTAAAAGGGAATGCCCAGCTTTGTGAAGAACTAGTAAGAGATGGTACCACTCATACTGCACTGGAGGAAATCGCCAAGTTGCTAGCTGACAGGCTTAGTACAAACTTCACCCCCCCCCCAAGCCCCAATGGCCATGCCCCAAAGCATACTCAACGCCAGCCCTTTGGCTAGTATCTCTAGAGATCAGGCCTTCTCTGTGCTCTCAAATGACAAAAACACAGCCTCAATGGGACAGGATAATATCCCAGGATGCTTACTAAGCAATCTAAAACAGGACCTAACAGACCCACTCAGTGGTCTCTTTAACATTGCCTGAGAATTGGCTTTGTTCCAGCACAGTGGAAAACAGAATTAGTAATCCCCTTGTACAAAGGGGGGGGGGCATCAGCACACCCTGGGAACTATAGACCCATAAGTCTAACTAGTTTCATCTGCAAGACCATGGAAAGAATCCCCATGGACCTTATCAATGAGAACACTGGCAACCTTCAGACTCTAGACACAACCTAATTTGGCTTCATTAAATGTAGATCATGCTTATTAAACCTGGTGGACTTCTTTGAGAAAGTCACCAAAGCCCTGGATATAGGTATGTCAGTGCATACTGTCTATCTTGACCTGGCCAAGGCTTTTGACACAATCCCCCTCTCAGGTATCATTGAAAAACTCTCTCAGTTAGAGGTTAACCCTTATAGGTTCATAGGTTCATAGGTTTATACTAGGCTATCTGCCCTAAGGCATTTATAAGCCTAGCCCAAAGTTTTGTGGCTTACGCCACCCCTTATGTTAAAAAATATTTTGCCCATTAGTTTGTTGTGCCTCTGTCCAGCAGTGACACAGAGATGATTCCCGGGGTAAACCTACGATCTCCCATCCACCGGTCAAGATTTCTCTTGAACAGAGCCAGCGAGGTGCTCTGCCTCACATGGACCGGGATTTTATTCCACAGCATAGGGAGTCTCTGAGTGACAAATCTATCCCTCCAGCATGTCTTATTTATATCCATGCTAAGGTTTAAGTCGCTTGCTCTAGTGGATCTGGTAGATTTGGATTTTTTGAGGTGGAGCATGTCCATTAATTCCGGGTTGGACATGGCCTTGTATGTCAGGCACAGGTCACCTCTGAGCAGACGGTATGCGACTGAATAGAGCTGGAGTTTCTTCAGTCTGACAGCATATGACAGATTTTGGAATCCCTTTATCCTTTTGGTGAGGAACTTTTGGGGTCTCTCCAATTGCTGCAGGTGTCGGGTGAGATGCATCCCGAATGGGGCATTGTACTCGATCATTGGTCTGATAAGTGAAGAGTACAGGGGAACAATGACCTCACTTGATCTGGATGTGAATCCCTTCATGATCAGGTGGGCAATGTAGAAGGTCTTTCTAACAACTTTAGCAATGTGAGTGTCAAAAGAAAGGCCACTGTCAACCTGGGTCCCCAGGTCCCTGATAACCTCTTCTGTGCTTAGTGGATTGCCACCTATATGGTAGCTTGGCGTTACCTTGTTTTTCCCGAAGGGTATGACTATACATTTTTTGGCATTTAACTTCAGGCCATGGCTCTGGCACCAGCTATCAGTTTCCGTGAGACCCTCTGAAGGATATCTGTGTCCGATGTACTTTCCACTATGGCCCAGTTTGCAGTCATCTGCAAACTTTGTCAGCCATAGTCCTCCTATGTTTGCCTATACTTCTGAGAAGTAGATGCCGAACAACAGGGGCCAAGGACTGAGCCCTGTGGGACACCACTTGTGACCGGCTTGGAGTCTGACATGGTGCCAGCAACTCTAACCCTGTGGGTTCTGTCCTTTAGCCAGTTTGCAACCCATCTTGTGACATATGGGTTTACATTTAAGCTGGTAAGTTTCTCTATAATACCTGAGTGGGGTATTGTGTCGAAAGCTTTTGCAAGGTCAAGGTAGGCTGTATGGACTGCCTTTCCCTCATCAATGGCCTTGGTGACTGTTTCGAAGAAGTCGACCAAGTTCAAAAGGCATGATCTGCCCTTGACAAAGCCAAACTGGGTTGGGTCCAATGTCTGCAAGTCCCCTATGTCTTTGTTTATGAGTTCCATTATGATCCTCTTCATAGCTTTGCAGACCAGGCTTGTTAAGCTTATGGGGCGGTAATTACCAGGGTCCATAGAGGCACCGCCTTTGTGGAGTGGGACCACAGTTGCCGTACGCCACTCCTTGGGCACGTATCCTGTGGTAAGGCTAAGATTAAACAGTTGCCTTATGTGCGGGTTTAGTTCCTCATTGAGTTCGTGTAGCACACAGCCGGGGACACCATCCGGTCCCATTGATGCTGTGTTTTTAGCTTTAGAGAGAGCAGCTTTTACCTGCGCATTTGAGATGTCTGGGAGGCTACACTCCGCTGGGATAGTTATCTCTCCTTTTGGGGGAGAGGTTGTGGTGAAGTTTGCACTGAACCTGTCTGCCAGTATGTTGGCAATGTCTGTGGGTTCAGTGATTTTTGTATCATTTTGGACTAATTCTGAGCATATCTGGGAGATTCCACCCAGGTTTCTAACATAGCTGAAGAAGGCCTTATGATTGTCTTTTGAATCTATGGCAATTTTTCTCTCAAAGTTGGCCTTGGATGATTTTATGAGTGCTCGTATTTTTTACTAATAATGATCAAGGGTGTCTTCTCTTTTATGGATTTTGCTCTATCATGTAACAGCTTTCTCCTCTTATTGTAAAGTTTGTTTATGGCTGGGTCCACCAGACTGGACATTTGCCCTTGGTGGAAAGAGTCTTGGTTTTATTAGGGATTGCCTGATCCATGCAGTCCTGGAGGTGTTCGTAGAAGGCATTTGTAAGGGCTTCCACAGCTTGGGTTGTGGTTTCCACTGGCTCGGGGGCCTTGAAGGATACCACACCAGTCTTGAGTAGTGTGAAGTTTGCTTTAGAGAAGTTCTTCACTGTGGTCTTTTTTGTTTGGGGTGGGGGCGGGATGTGGATTTCCAGTAAGATTAGTTTATGATCTGATCTCACCAATGAGGGATATACTTCCGGTGTGGAGCATTTTGTCCCCATGTTTGTGATGATGAGATCTAGTATATTTTCTCCTCTTGTGGGAACGGTGACTAGTTGTTCCATGGCATTTGAATTTATGAACTCCAGGAACCTTTGGGCTAAAAAGTTGGGGCTTGAGTAATGTTCCCAGTCTATATTCGGGTAGTTGAAGGCACCCAATATAATTGTGTTTGGAGATACATTTATACCCCCAGTGTCTTCAGGAAGGCTTTGTGGGGTTCCTGAGTTTGAGAGTGTGGCCTGTAGCATGCTACAAATTGTAGAGCAGTTTTGCCTATGGTTAATTGCACCTGGATGGTTTCCGATGCTTCGTGCGTTGCCACCAACCTGGAGGTGTGGGTATCACTAGATGGGTAGCCAACTGGCTCACTGACAGAACACGTACTGTCAAAGTTGGTGACTCTACCTCTACCAGTAGACCTGTCACCAAGGGTGTACCACAAGGTTCTTTACTGGGTCCTTTACTGTTTGGAATCTACTTCTCGGAAGTCCAGGCTAAATTAGATGGCCTTTGGCTTACCAAGTTTGCTGATGACTGCAAATTAAGTGCAATCATTTTATCCCCTAACAATGTTAAAATACTACAGTAAAGGCTGGCACAGACAACTTAAACTCTTGCAAAGCCAAGGTTTAAAACCAAATGCAAAAAAGTGCATTATTATTCCCTTTGGCAAAGTAGAATTCCCTGCTAACTACAGTACTGACAACCCCCCCCCAAGCTCAAAAGCAGTGGTGAGAGACCTAGGAACACAGGTAGATAGCAATCTGAACTTCGACCACCGTGATAAGGAAAGCATTCTACGTTGCCCACCTCATAAGTAAGGGCATCACAACCTGGTCTAAGGATGTTGTAGTCCCACTGTACTCGACCCTCATCAAACTACTAACAGAGTACAATGCTCTCTTTTGCATGTACCTCAACAGACACCTGCAGCAGCTGGAGAGATCAAAGAAGTTCCTCACCAAGAAAATACAGGGCCTCCAAACCATGACATACATGGATAGACTAAAAGCTCTGTCACTGTATGGTATAGGCTGCTATAAGGAGACTTGTGCCTGACCTACAGGGCAGTCTTTGATCCTGCACTGATGGATATGCTTCACATACACAAATCTAATGGCACAAGAGTCACTTGATCTAGGGATCTTAAACTAGCCTGTGCCATTAACAGAACATGCTGGAGACACAAAAATATGTCTCCCAGAGACTGCCGCTTATCTGGAACAATTTTATTTATTTATTTATTTAACATTTGTTGACCGGGAATGTCTGACTAGGTTCCACAAAGCCTGTTTTCAGCGGAGGCCCGGGGAGAAACACTCCAGATGCATGTCTTTGGAAGTGAATGAACAAACTTCCAATTCATGTGAAGCAGAAATTCTCACTGACCCCATTCAAGTGCAACCTGGACAAATGGATGGCAGACCACAAATTCACCTCGGGGGTGGCACTCGTCCCTCATGGACAGAGGGAGTTGGTGTTAACCATAGACTATCCCTGCAAAATACATTCACTTACTAACAACAGATGGGGCAACTTGGGATTAAAACGGCTAGGCTTGCAAGGGCTCTAGGAGTGCTAGCCTAGTAACCTCCTATGGACCTATGACTGACTGACATTAAGAGACCAAGTATCAGCTAGGTTGAAGCCTCCCTGATAATACACAAAGAGATCACTTCAAATGAAGCACCTTTTTCCACCAAAGGACACCTCTGAGTTAGGACATGACTTGGTCTTTTCCTAAGTCAGAACTGGACAGTCTGCAGCTGGTGAAAAATTATGCAGCCAGACTACTAATTAGTGCTTAGTACCAATGAATTTTGACATTTCTGTCAACACTGGTTGCAATTTCAGTCATGAATTATCTTTAGAATTCTATTGCTAGTATGTTTTTGTCCTACATAATGTAGGTCCCCATAAATGAAATAATGCTGGATGTTCCTGAGATGCTCCTGGATGCCTCGGCCCTTCATTGCTGCCCATTTCAGATGCTATACCTTTGAAACAACTGTCCCACTGGATATGGGAGTCCTTCATTCTGGATGGTATAGCTTTAAGAGGTTTTGCATATTTATTATATTTTATTGTATCATACTTAAAGCATGCTAATAAGACTGAACTTAAAGCAAGACAGTGAAATGTTGGGAAGAAAAAAAAAAGAACTGGATGGTAAATTGTGCCATGAATGCAATATTTCTGACACAATAGTAAAAGCCATGCACTCCTTTTGCTAGTAATGTACCACTAAAATACCTGAAAATTGCTGCAGATGCCTTAACATACCCAGTCTCCAAACTAATAAATAGATCAATACAAGAATCCTATTTCCTTCCCAATGAAAGGTGGGAAGTCAATATATATTTCAAACTTTTGACCTATTGCTATCCTACCTCCACTTTCAAAAACCCTTGAAAATGTGTTTATAAGGAACTCCTTCAATACCTCCTTTAGCAGCAACTTTTCACACCAGCCCACATCACTACCACTGCCCTTAGATGCTGTTGAAGAGATCTGTCACTGACATATGTACTGTAAGTTGCACATCTTGAGAGATATACATTATTATTTGTAAGGTTAATTATACAAGTAAACATATGTTTCAATATTTCTGTAAATAACTCAATACACATGCACTTATTGAGGAATTTCTTGCTGTTATGTGAAGCTTTGTTTGTGAAAGTTTAGAAAAATATATAATTTGGGGTTTGTGTGTATTATAATATATTACAATGTTTTTCTTTCGACTTTTCCTGGTTAGGGGTCGCCACAGTGGAACTCAGGTCCGCTAATGACTGGCAGTAGGTTTTTATGGTGCCGCCGTGCCAGCCCGATACCCAACCTTCAACGAAGACACGCCCATTCACGCATGTCTTTCGAACGCCATGCAATTGCAGGGAGGACATGCAGACTCCACACAGATGGTGCTCCAGCCGAGAATCAAACGGGAGAACCTCTTGCTGTGAGGCGACAATGCTACTGCTGCACCACCGCGGCTATTATAATATATTACAATACTTATGGAAAATACTGTAAATGCACTGACTTTTATCTCAGTAAAGACTATTTTTTTTACTGATAACATTGCTATTTGTACAGTTTTAATAGCTTTTACTATTCACAAAATATTTTGCATTTGTTTATCGTATTCTTTTTAAGTTTATTTTTTTCAGAAAATGTTTGGGAATGAATGATGTGTGTAGACTACTAGAGGTGTGACATTCCACACTGCATAGAGATTAATGCGTTAAAAGGCTTACAATACTAAAAATGCTTACAGTTGCTCAAATGCCATTTAACTCTTCTTAATCTCTAGGCCTGTCTTTATAATCTCTACTTTTTACTCATTTCTATTTGAGTTTTTTTTCAAGGAAATTCAGTTTTAAAAATTTAAGAAGCAATTTCATGTAGACATACTGCAATACAACCCATGTAAACTGGTTACTTTATAAGACACATACAAGAACTGTACGGACTTTACAAAAACTGTACACCAACGGTACATGAGCCTTCTAAAGTTTTGTAACTATGTAAACCTAACAATCTACCATAATTTTGAAGTGTACAACTTAAATTTACTTGCACTACTTATTGTCTCTGAGCCCAAGTCGTGGCTGAAGAGTCTCCAAATCAGTCTACTTACCCAGTTACCAAATTATAAATAAAAAAGTAAATAAAATTGTCCATGATGGGGCCCTTTGCATTAAAAAAAAAAACATTTTAAAAGACGACACCTCATATCAGCCATGTTTATATTAATATTGCTAAAAGTAATTGTTGTTCTATGATCTCTACAATAACCAAGATCCTTACAATAATGTTTCTATGAAAACAAAGAAAGCTATTGCCTAAACGCTCATTTCGTTTGACACAGACATTAAAAACAAAGAGTTAATATTAAAGACAGGCTACACACTCAAGTGCGCTAGCCGATTTAAAGCAATTACTGTTTGTTACTGTATCTATTTTTTTATCTGTTTGTGAAAAAAACAAAAAAAATATCCTTGTTTTCCTGCCTTTACTGAACTAGAATAGTCCAGTCTTCAGATTTTGCTGATCTCTGGGCTGTGTCATATTTCCTGTGTTGTCCATATCCTTATTTGGATAAGAGGAAGCTTCTTTGTTCACCAGTGGGAGTGGGGAGCACTGAGCAGCCTATTTGTCCCTAAAGGAGTGGTTCCAGCCCAGCAACTTGTAGTTTATTGGCCGTTTTGGGCCATTTCCTAGCTCTTTCTAACCCCCTGCTATAAAGCCCGCTTTTGCGCGAAGTTGCAAAATCAAGTTTAAACTATTTCTGGCTCCACTAAGACTGCTCTTTAGTTTTTCCCTTAGAACTGCTCTACTTTCAATCTAAACAGTCTATTCTCTATCTGAAAAGCCCAGCACTTGCTCCTAAAGCATTTTTACACAGGTAAAGCACTCAAACAAAAAGAAAGCACTACATCCACCTACAATCCCCTTGAGTACCTATTTCCCTATAGGTCCTTTCTGACTCAGTTACACAGCAATCCCTTACACTATTCTAGCATGTCGAAGGGTCAATTACTGGTGTCCTCTCCAGTTCAGCTGGTGAATCTGGGAATCTTGAGGCAATGTTACAACTGTCTCATGTACACAGACAACCCTCTCCTCCTCCCAACAAATACAAATATATGTGAGAGATGC
This sequence comes from Protopterus annectens, assembly GCF_019279795.1. NCBI lineage: Eukaryota > Metazoa > Chordata > Ceratodontiformes > Protopteridae > Protopterus > Protopterus annectens. The sequence goes on from NC_056745.1 coordinate 623,459,723, forward strand.
AACTATATAGCGAAACTGGAGGCTGAGCTCCCTCGACTCAGTACTGGCAAAACCAGTCAGGAGGAGAAGGTAACCACACACACCACAAACCCAGTCTCGCATAGACCTATCACAACTACAAACCAAACACATAAACACACAAAAACATACTCGGAGGCTCTAATTAAAAATCTACCAAAACAACAGAGGCCTCCAAAGCAGACATCCAAGCCACCACTACCTCAAAACATAGCACATGCAACACATAGTTCACAAAGTCAGTGTGCCAAACAATCATAGCCCTTAAGGCCAAACAAAATGCCTGATACACTTGTAATAGGTGACTCTATAGTCAGACACACTGACATCCCACTCACCAGACTGAACAAGGAAAAGGTTTCAGTAAGCTGCCTGTCGGGCGCTAGAATCCGCCACATAACACAAGCACTCAGGTCACTCCAAAGCAAGTACAAATATGACTCAGTCATTGTCCATGCTTTTCGGCCTCAAAACTTGGACCGAACCACAAAAGGAGGGGGAGTATCCATATTCATCAAAGATACCCACACCTCTAGGTTAGTGGCAATGCATGAAGCATCGGAGACCATCCAGGTGCAACTAACCGTAGGCAAAACTGCCCTACAGTTTGTAGCATGCTACAGACCACCCTCTCAAACTCAGGAACCCCACTCAGCCTTCCTGAAAACACTGGAGAGTATGAATGTCTCTCCAAATACCATCATATTGGGAGACTTCAACTACCCAAACATAGACTGGGAGCATTACTCAAGACCCAACACCCTAGCCCAAAGGTTCCTAGAATTCATAAACTCAAATGCGATGGAACAACTAGTCACCACTCCCACAAGAGGAGATAATATACTAGACCTGATCATCACAAACATGGGGACACAATGCTCCACACCGGAAGTATACCCCTCATTGGTGAGATCAGACCATAAATTAATCTCACTGGAAATCCACATCCCGCCCCTACCCCCAGCACAAAATACCACAGTGAAGAATTTCACAAAAGCTGACTTCACACTTCTTAAGACTGAAGTGTTATCCTTCAAGGCCCCTGGGCCAGTGTAAACCACAGCCCACACCGCTGAATCCTTTATAAATGCTTTCTACGGACACCTTCAAGAATGCATGGATCATGCGATCCCAAATAAAACCAAGACCCATTCCCCCAAAGGCAGGCGTCCTGTCTGGTGGACCCCAGCCATTAACAAGCTTTACAACAGGAGGAGGAAGCTACTACATGACAGAGCAAAATCCCCAAAAGGGAAGGCATCTCTGATCAGTACTAGCAAAAACTACGATCACTCATAAAATCATCCAAGGCCAACTTTGAGAGAAAAATCGCAAAAGACACTAAAGACAATCACAAGGCCTTCTTTAGTTATGTTAGAAACCTGGGTGGAAACTCCCAGATATGCTCAGAGTTAGTCCAAAATGACAAAAAATACACTGAACCCACAGACATTGCCAACATACTGGCAGACAGGTTCAGTGCAAATCCCCCCCCAAAAGCAGAAATATCTATCCCAGCAGAGTGTAGCCTCCCTGACATCTCAGATGCCCAGGTGAGAGCCGCCCTCTCCAAAGCTAAAAACACAGCATCAATGGGACCAGACGGTGTCCCAGGTTGCGTGCTACATGAACTCCAAGAGGAACTAAACCCGCGCATAAGGCTGCTGTTTAATCTTAGCCTTACTACAGGATACGTACCCAAAGAATGGCGTACAGCAACAGTGGTCCAACTCCACAAAGGAGGTGCTTCTACGGACCCTGGAGATTACCGCCCCATAAGCTTGATGAGCCTGGTCTGCAAAGCTATGGAGAGGATCATTATGGAACTCATAAACAAAGACATTGGGGACCTACAGACACTGGATCCTACCCGATTCGACTTTGTCAAGGGCAGATCCTGCCTTTTGAACCTGGTCGACTTACTAAGGCCATTGATGAGGATAAGGCAGTTCACACAGCCTACCTTGATCTTGCAAAAGCCTTCGACACAATACCCCACTCGGGCATCATAGACAAGCTCTCCAGCTTAAATGTAAACCCATATGTCATAAGATGGGTTGCAAACTGGCTCAAGGACAGAACCCACAAGGTCAGAATTGCTGGAGCCATGTCAGACTCTAAGCCAGTCACAAGTGGTGTCCCACAGGGCTCGGTCCTGGGACCCCTCTTGTTCGGCATTTATTTTTCCGAGGTGCAAGCAAACACAGGAGGATTGTGGCTGACAATGTTCGCAGATGGCTGCAAACTGGGCGCCATAATTGATACTCCAGCGGACACAAGCATCCTTCAGAAAGGCCTCATAGAAATGGATAACTGGTGCCAGAGCCATGGCCTTAAACTGAACGCCAAAAAATGTATAGTCATACCCTTTGGGAAAAACAAAGTACCCACAAATTACCACATAGGTGGTAATCCATTAAGTACAGAAGAAGTAATCAGGAACCTATGGACCCAAGTTGACAGTAACCTCCCATTTGACACTCACATTGCCAAGGTGGTTAGGAAGACCTTCTACATTACCCACCTTATCATGAAAGGATTCACATCTAGATCAAGAGAGTTCATTGTGCCCCTATACTCTTCCCTTATCAGGCCCATAATTGAGTACAGTGCCCCATTTGGGATGTACCTCACCCGACACCTGCAGCAGTTAGAAAGACCCCAAAAGTACCTCACCAAGAGGATCAAGGGTCTCAAACATATGTCATATGCTGCCCGGCTGAGCTCTATTCAGTCTCATACCACCTACTCAGAGGCGATCTATGCCTGACGTACAAGGCCATGTCCAATCCGGAATTAATGGACATGCTCCACCTCAGAAAATCCAAATCCACCAGAGCCATGAGAGCGAGAGATTCGAACCTCAACACAGAAATAAATAGGACATGCTGGAGGGACAGATTCATAACCCAGAGGCTCCCTACACACTGGAACAGAATCCAAGTCCATGTTAGGCAGAGCCCCTCACTGACTCTCTTCAAGAGAAATCTTGACGAGTGGATGGGAGATCGTAAGTTTACCCCAGGGGTCATCTCTGTGTCACTACTAGACAGAGGCACAGTAAACTAAACCCTAAATGGGCATAGTATTCTCATTCCATGGGGTGGCGAAAGCCACACACACTCTGGCTAGGCTTATAAATGCCCTAGGGCAGATAGCCTAGTATGAACCTATGCACATATGAACAACTAACCTGCAAATAAATAGATTCCTTCTGTGGAACTTAATGTTCCTAGTTTGAGTAGAAATATCATTCTAACTACCCTTCTAATTCTCTTTTTATACCCTAACACTCACTTATGCTAGCTGCTCTTACTTTAAATTGGTAGACTACTACAAAATCAGACAAATGCTTTGTAGAAGTTATTTATAATTATATAATAAAAAAGTACAGTTTTGTACCAACCATAAATCTACATGTTCGAGTGTTCACCCTGCTGCAGTAATCACACTTGGATTATCCTGCCATCAGGTGGTCCCGCAGTTGGCCCGAGTTTCAAATTCTTGGTCCAGCATCGGTTGCTGTCGCTTCTTCCCTGACGTCAGTGCGCCAGGGGTATATAAAAGGCATCTGACACCATTTTCTTCAGTTTTTCTTGCCCCAGATGTCAGGTGCCCCCAATAGGTAGGCAATAATATATATACATATATATATATATATATATATATATATATATATATATATAGCTAGATAAAAATAAAACAATACCTTCAGGCACAAGCAAATACACCACAGAGGTTGTATAGGATAGAGTGGTAGAGATAAGTTCAGCTAGTTCAGAGGGGATGGAGGGAGGGTAACCTGGACTGCAGCAGGGTGAACACTCGAACATTTACATTTATGGTAGGTACAAAATTGTACTATGTTCATCGTGTTACCCTGCTGCAGTCATCACACTTGGGTTGAATCCCAAAGCTAAGGATGGGTGGTGGAACAGGGTTAGAAGAAGCTAGTAGGCCCTGCAAAACTGCAGTGACAAAACCAGCTCAAGTCTTAGAATATAGAGGTAAGTGATGGTGTTTGGTGAAGGTGTGCACTGAACTCCAAGTTGCAGCTTCCAGAATATCCTTGGTTGGCACTCCCCTGAGAAAGGCTGCTGATGTAGCTGTAGCCCTGGTGGAGTGGGACCTAATGTTAGCAGGTACCAGTTTCCCATGATGCGTGTAGCAGAAATGTATGCAATGCCCTATCCATTTAGAAATGGTCTGTTTTGAGATAGCTTTTCCTTGTGATCCTGTAGCATAGGCTACAAAGAGCTGGTCAGATTTTCTGAAAGCCTTAGTTTTATCCAAGTAGTAACGTAATTGCCTGTGAATGTCCAAAGAGTGCAGGAGTCTTTCTCCTTTGTTCTGGGGGTTTGGGAAAAAGGTGGGCAAATGAATGATTTGGTTTAGGGCCACACTGGATACCACCTTTGGCATAAAGGAAAGGTTAGTTTGTAGAGAGACTCTGTCTTGATGAAAAATGAGGAAAGGCTCCACTGCCATTAGTGCCTGTAGCTCTGAGACTCTTCTAGCTGAGGTTATTGCTAGTAGCAGGGCAGTTTTCCATGAAAGAAATTTTAAATCAGCTGAAAAAGCTGGTTCAAAGGGCAGCAGTGTAAGCTTTTCCAGAACAAAGTTGAGATCCCAAGTACATGTTGTGCTCTCCTTGGCGGTCTTATGTTCTTAGCCCCTCTGAGGTACTGTCTTAGGAGTGGATGTGAGAATAAAGGAGGATCCGTGTTGTAATGAGCTGAAATTGCTGAGGCGTGGATCCTTTGTGCAACATCTCAGTTAAATATCGTAGAATCTGAGGAATGTTTGGATCAAGGGGATTTTAATCTTTTCCATTTGTCTGAATAGGTTTTCCTGGTGCTGGGCCTCCTGGCCTCCAGAATGACATCCACAACAGCTTTGGATAGAGGTGTTGGCTGGTTGTTTAGGCAATTTGCCATGCAGCCAGGTTTAAAGTCTTGAGCTGGCTGTGTAGAATCTGATTGTCTCGCTGGGTGAGCAATTGAGGAATTTGTGGTAAAATCCATGGTGGGCCGTGGGCCATGTTCCTTAGAATTGGATACCAATGCTGGCGTGGCCAGTCTGGTGCAATGAGTATAATTTGTGGCCTCTCTAATCTGACTTTCAGCAGTACCTTTGCTAGAAGAGGCAGTGGAGGAAAGGCATACACTGTTAATGTTTTCCAACTGAATGAGAGGGCATCCACTTTCCAAGCTTGTGGATGGAATGTCCTTGTGCAAAATTCTTGAAGTTGGTAGTTTTGGGGGCTGGCAAACAGATTATGTCTGGGCGTCCCCATTTTTGAGCTATCATTGCAAATACTTGTGGATCTAGTTTCCACTCGTGTGGATCCATGATGTTTCTGCTTAGGTCGTCTGCCAATGTGTTTTTCTTTCCTGGCAGGAACTGTGCTTGTAATTGAACCTGGTAAGACAGTGCAGTGTTCCACAAGGTCATTGCTTGCCTGCATAGAGGGTAGGAATGTGTGCCCCCTTGCTTGTTTATGTACCACATTACTGTGGTATTGTCTGTCTTTATTATTAGTTGTCCTGGGTGTAAGAGGTCCTTAAAAGCTGTTAGGGCATTCTGTACAGCTAGCATTTCTTTTTTATTGCTATGCAGATGCCTCTGATCTGTAGTCCATTTGCCCTGAATGCACTGTCCTGCCATGTGTGCTCCCCAGGCATAGTCCGATGCATCTGTTGTCATAGTTTGCCTGGCTGTGGGTAAGGTGAAAGGCTGATCCTTGTTGAGGTGACATGCCTGTGCCCACCATAGAAACTCCTGTTGAAGGCAGGGAATGAGTGGTATCATTGTTTCCAAGCTGTGGCTGTGTTGAGTCCATACGCTTTTCAGGTACCATTGTAATTTCCTCATATGCAGTTTTGCAAATGGTACTAGTAGTATGCAAGATGCCATGAATCCCAAGGCCTGCAGAATTTTTCTTGCAGCGAGTTGGGTCTTTGTTGCCATTATTTTGAAATATTGAGTCAGCTGTTGTTGCTTGTCTGGCGTGAGATAAGCCATCTGGGCCATTGTATTCAAGCTGACACCCAGGAATATTATGTTTTGTGAGGGCACTAGTTTTGATTTCTTTTCGTTTACTGTGTACCCTAGGCAACTTAGAAGGTGTTTGACAAATGCCAGATGCTTTAAAAGAATGTCCTTGCTTTCTGCTTGAATAAGGCAGTCGTCCAGGTATGGGTATATTTGAATTCCTCTTTGTCTGCAGTATGCAATTACTGGTGCCAGGCATTTTGTGAAGACCCTGAGTGCAGTAGATAAGCCAAAGGGCAGTGCAGAGAATTGATAATGCGTTGAACCTGCAATGAAGCGGAGGTACCTTCTGCAATTTTGTCTGATAGGGACATGCAGGTATGCCTCCTTGAGGTCCAACGTTACTAGCCAAGCATTCTTGCTCAGCATGGGAAGAAGCTGCTGTAGTGTTAGCATCTTGGTACTTGCAGATAGGTGTTCAGAATTGAAAGATCCAGAATGGGTCTCCATGCTTTGTCCTTTCTTGGGACTAGAAAGGGTCTTGAGTAAAATCCTTGTCCTTGCTCCTGTGTAGGTACCTGTTGAATGGCTCTCATTGTCCATGAGAGCTGTAATTTGTTTTTGTGCCTCTGCCCATTGATTTGGTGGCAGGTTTGGCATTCCTTTTATCCTTGGTAAGGTATGAAAGTGGAATCTGTATCCTTGAGAGACAATGTTTAGGACCCATTTGTCTTTTGTGATGATGTGCCAGTTGTCTGCAAAAAATGCTAATTTTCCTCCCAAGGGAGCTGCCAGGAGAGATTTTCTTGGTAGTTTGAGGACCGAGTCATTATGTTTGTCTTCTGCTAGCTTGGGGCCTGTCTTCTCCTCCTTTCTGGGTAGTAGTACCCCATTGGCGAGGTTTGTAAGGGCCTTGTGACTGACCTCTGCCCCTTGGGCATCTGCATTTGCCCCTCTGTGATCTGTCAGAAGCTGGAAAGGACCAGTTTTTCATTGGCCAATTTCTGCTGAAACGAGGGGGTTATACCTGCAAAAAATCCTTGACAGTCTGCATAGACTTTGCCTTATCCTCCATTTTCTTTAAAACCTCTTCTGCTTTGACACCAAATAATACATCCTGCTGTAAAGGTGCATCCAATAATTTTGCTTTAACATGATCAGGAAGGGTTTGTTCTTTTAACCAAGCATGTCTACGTATCACAGAGCCAGTAACAGCTGCTCTACAGGAAGCTTCCAATGAATCAAATCCACATTGTAAAGTATGTTTTCCCACCTGTTCAGCTGCATGCAACATGTCCTGCATTTCCTTGAATTCAGACTGTTCAGTATGTGTGCTCATTTCTTGTTTTAATTGAGACATTAGGAATTGCTGATATTTCAGCATGTGAAACTGACAATTTAATGCTCTCATAGCCAGAGTTGCTGAGATGTATATTTTCTTTCCCCATCTATCTAGGGGTCTGGAATCCCTTTCAGAGGGCACAGGATTTTTAGCCATAGAAGCTTTAGCTCCCTTAGGACCCTGGGAAATTGTTTCTGGGTCAGCCACAGGGCTTTTATAAAGCAATTTGTGTGAGTCAGGTACTCTGTAGTATCTGTCTGGTTTGGCTGGAGCAGGAGGTGAGGTAGAGAGTCTGGATTTAGACTAGACTCCAAGTAAACATCATCCACAGTATCTAAAACTAGAGGGATAGCAAGAGGTCTGTGTTGTGGTAGTAAAAGGAACTCTCGGAGCCTTTTCTTAGAATCAGAGTAGTCCTGGCCTTCCCAGTGGAAATGTTACCTCACAGTATGTAAAGTTTCCCCAAAGGAGTAGTCTTCAGGGGGAGATGCTGAGGGAATAGAGCCTTCAGCATCAGAGTCTTCATAAGGTGGAAAAGTGTAATCCTGTTCCTCAGAATAATCTGAGGAAACTGAAACCTGGTCAGAGGAAGCATAATCCTCCTCTTGTCTTGGTCTTTTATCAGGAGGGGGATGAGAACCCCCGATTAGGGTAATCAAATCTTCAGACATTTTAAGCATCTGTTTCTTAGGCATGGGGCCTTGAACTGTAGACTGATGTACAGTCTTCTTTGGTTTTAAAGGAGTTTTAAGCTTAGCATAAGATTTAATGGTGAGTGTAGTCGGTCTGAAGACACCTTCTGCAACCAAAGGTGTTTCCACTGCACCGGGGTCTACTTCTGCTCCAGTGTCGGAAGGACCTAATGAAGATGGCTGCGTTGGCCTAGTAGACTCTGCTTGAGAATCCGCAGCTGTCTGGGGTTCCAGTTCTGCGGTCGTCGGGGGCTGCGTAGGCACCTCACTGAAAACTGGAAAACTGGAGAACTGGCGACAGGCCCATCAGAGGCCTGAAGTCTGGCTTGTTCCTAGGCTGCCTGTCCTTATCCTTGCATTTTTTATGCATGCCGGTCGTCTGCTGCTCCGACGGCATGATGTAATTAAATTTCCTACCAAAGTAATGTAGTGCAAAGTTAAAACAGCGTTTTATAGTTCGTTTATTAAACCTAGCACAAAACCGACAACCTGTGACGTCGTGGTCTGGGCCTAGGCAAGGAATACAATAGGAATGGAAGTCCTTATGAGGTATTTGCTTCCCAGAAGAAATGCAATTGTTAACTTTTTCTGACATCGGACTGAGGCAAGAAAAGTTTTCCCAATGGGGTACTTAGCTTTATTGAAGACTTTGGACTGAAATTTGAATAGAAAATCTCAGGTGTCGGTCGACCGGCACTTGCGAACTGCTTCTGCTTCGGGCACCGCGCGGCAAGAAAGGCTGAAGGAAATGGCGTCGGATGCCTCTTATATACCCCTGGCGCACTGACGTCAGGGAAGAAGTGACAGCAACCGACGCCGGACCAAGACTTTGGAACTCGGGCCGACTGCGGGACCGCCTGATGGCAGGATAACCCAAGTGTGATGACTGCAGCAGGGTAACACGATGAACATCTATCTAAATTAGGATGGCCAAAAAAATCTATTTCAATACCCTCTACCCTACTGTTAGACAGTACTTGATACTACCAAGTATTCATTATCTTTCATAGATCCAGAAATAAAAATCAGTAATAAATAAATAACATGCACACATACATACATAGCTGCACATTTATCAACATCAATTTATAGGTACTTACTAGCCTATTGATCCATGAGGAGCTTAAAAAGTCTAGCCATACTTTGCCAATAAGTTTTCAGCTCTTATATTTTAAGTACAGGCAACCCAGAGATGAGCTGAACATTTACATACTGACTCTATCCATGATGGACAAAGGTGCTAAACCAGGGGTATTTTGTGGTTACCTTTTCATTTGTCTAGATTACATATGAACAGAGTAAGAGAAGTGCTTTGCTTTATGCAGACAGGAACACATTTCCAGATGCCTCACCTTTGTGAAAGGGCATGACAGCTGCTGTCCTCCATTCATCTGGCACAAAGCCTGATACTGAACAGTATGTGTAAGGGATCTGATAGGTCCTGTCATAGGTTGATCAGCAAGCCACACCAAAGAAGCAGTGTTCTTGGCCTTGGATTGTGCCTTAAGGACTTGTTCATTAGAGATTTGAGGGAGGGTGTAGATGTGATCTAGGAATGGAAGAAGGGAGAAGGGGATGAAGTTGGAGCTAAATGTACTTGCTAGTATTTCTTCTGAGTTTTGTATGTGATATGATATTTTATTAGTTCTGTGCAGTTCTGGGCATAGTTTCTGAATTTTCTAATATAGTTAAAAAGTGTGGTTGTCCTTTACCTAGGTGCTGTCTTTACCTCATATCTGGCTTTGATTCATTTGATCAGTTTCTGAAGTTCCCTGTTAAGTTTAGCAAGACCTTTTTCATCTTGAGAGTCACATTTATTATATATTTCTTTTATTACAGAGCCTGTTTATATTTGGATAACACCATAACGGTTTATTTGTAAACTGCACTGTACTTACTTTGGAGGGGGAGACAGATGTATCTATGCAACACACATGCACAGAATTTGGTGGTAAATGATTCTGCATAAAAAGTGGGGGTCATAGAGCTGGAAGGGATATTGAACATAGCCATAGCATAATCTTTCAATAAAATGGTATTGCAGGATGCTTTCAAATTTAGTCTTGGGGTGAATATGATTGATCTGTGGTCCAGTATGACTACGGACAAAGTTATAAATGTGAGAGATGAAAGCTGACCCATACCAGTTAAGAACACGTTCAGAATTTTATTGCAACAGGTTTGGGTCACATCTGAAGTCCAGAAAATTCTGGACATAAATGTTTGAGGATGTATATGTCTACTACTTAATGGAGATGTAGCAGAAATGTCCTAGAAGAATGGCTTTTGGCTTAATGCATGGGGACCACATACAAGTTAGGTAGGCAGTATTAGCAGGGGGCGATACTGAGGGGGCTACTATAGTTAGTTATGATATGATTACAGTTTTGTTAATGGTAAGTATGACAAGGAAGAGTTTTAGATCATTATCTTGTCTAACTAGTTTGGAGGTGAATTGTTTTTGTTAAAGATGCGGAGACACTGCTGCATGGTGCCTTCATCTAGTATAGTAAGCCTGAACATGTGGTAGGCATTGAATCCCTGCAGTGATGGAGTAATGTTATTATTCTTGAACCATGTCTCCATGATGATGTATATATCAATGCTTTCCATGGCAAGGAGTGCTTGTAGAGAGTGGAGTATTTTGTTAAGGCTCCTAGCTTTGAGCAGCAATACCTTTATGTTATCCAGATTCTGTTTTGTTACTAAAGCTTTAGAAGACAGACACTTTCTAAAAAAGGCATTATATGGGATGGACAAGGTTTTAGCCAATATACAAAATCCTTACGGGGATAGGTGCAGGCTATCTCTGGCAAAGCAGTTAGGACAGTCTACCATCTCCTCCTTGGCTGAAACATACTTGACCACCTTTGAATGACACCAGAAGCTAAGCCAACTGCTGAAGTCAATAACCTTTGGTTTGCACTGACGCATCATTCTTGGTGATGGTAAAATGCTGTTCAAGGCTAGGTTCATACTTGCCTCAGACACACATTCCAAGAGCTCCATCATGTCTGCCTTCTTACAGCTCAGGTTTGTCTCGAGTCATTTACATCCACATGCACTGTGAATGTTTTATATGTGGTGCAAATACACGAGTTGTATGTATGACATATTGAATTCTGAGACTTGATAAGCAACTGACCATGACCCTCTTCTGAGTTATGGAGTCACCAATGACTAGAATGCTGGATTGTGTGGAAGTCTGCCTTATGGATGTTTGACTCAAGACAGATATATATTTCACAGTGGGTGATGCTTCTGTTGTATGTTCTGTGTTTGCTGAAGGTACTTGTTTTTTAGGTTACATAATTACATTTAGGCCTTTGTGGTTTAGTTAGGTTACTTTTAAGGAGCCTTAGCTTATGTAGGTCTGATCTGTATGCAATGAGTTTAGTGCGACGTGTGTTACAGATCCCCTTCTAATTATTTACAGTGGTTTTATGTGAGAGTTTTGCCTCCAATAACACTATATAACTACATGTCTCACAGACAGTGTTAATTTTAGTATGTGGTTGGCAAAATTGCTACACTGCCTTAGGATGCCCATTTCAACCAAGCTAGTTAAAGAAACAATTGGAAAGTGCAGATCCATGTTTCCAAATGCAATGAGGATTGATTTACTGAAGTGCTATCTGTCTAAATCAAACAAGCTAAGTCTATACATGAAGTGCAACGCACCTCAATGAAAACCAGAGGATTTTCATACAGCTACTGACTATTAAATATATTAACAATTCAAATAGTAGAATATATATAGGGTTGAGTATATTCGAAATGCCTGAGATTACTCAGTGCATGCTTCGATGCAACTGAGCAATGAGCAGTACTGTGCAAACACAGTTAATTTGCAACAGTGCCGAAAAGTTAGAAAAATTCAAACAAGCCCATTGGCAAACAACACTTTAAAGTTCTTCGCAATCAGTGACCTAGAAACGATTAAGTTCTTCTCTGCTCCCACTAGAGTTAAATCAAACATATTTGCACTCAGATCACAATAAATTACCAAAAATAAGTGCAAAGCTATCACAGTAAGTTACTATGAATATTAAAATACATATCCCAACTGTTTAATGTCTGGAAGTTTGTTAATCTTGTGTAAAATTATCACAAACAGTGTTAAGGACATTGAACAGCTGAGAGTGAAGAAGGCAAAGGCTGCACAAACATGGTTCATTTATAGCAGTACAGAAAAAGTACAGTTTTGTACCTACCATACCTACCCACCTACCGACGTCAGAGCACCTGGGGTATAAAAGCGTCAGCCGACGCCATCTTCCTCAGTTTTTCTTGCCCCAGATGCCAGGTGCCCTCTAAGGAAGGCTAAATTTGGAAGAATGAAATAAAATCCAAACATGCACAGAAAAATATATATATATATATATATATATATATATATATATATATATATATATATATACATGTATATAAAACAAATACACCATAATAGATAACCCCAGCTAGCTATGAGAGGGAAAAGTACCCAAGAAATACCACAGAGGGGAAGGAGGGAGGGTAAACCTGACTGCAGATGCATACCTATCGGACATCTACATTTATGGTAGGTACAAAACTGTACTATGTCCTTCAAGGATGCATCTGCAGTCATCACATATTGGTAGAATACCATAGCCAATCCGGGGGTGGAGGATCTATGTAAAGGATGGTGTAGCTAGAATTCCTTGCGGGACTGCCGTAGCAAAGCCTGCTCTGGATCTGGAATATAAAGGTAAATTGTAATGCTTGGAAAATGTATGCACGGAGCTCCATGTAGCAGCTTCTAAAATGTCCTTGGTAGCCACCCCTCTTAAGAAGGCTGTAGAGGTGGCTGTGGCTCTGGTGGAATGAGGTCTAATGTTAGCTGGCACAGTTTTTCCATGAAAGGAGTAACAAAAACAAATGCAATTCCCTATCCATTTTGAAATTGTCTGTTTGGAAATTGCTTTTCCTTGTGCACCAGCGGCATATGCTACAAACAGCTGGTCAGTTTTTCTGTAACTTTTAGTTCTGTCCAAGTAGTAGCACAACTGCCTGTGTATGTCCAGGGTGTGCAGAAGTTTTTCTCCTTTGTTTTGTGGATTTGGAAAGAAGGTAGGCAGGTGAATAGCTTGGTTTAATGAGACCCTGGATACCACCTTTGGCATAAATGAAGGATTGGTTCTCAATGAAACTCTGTCCTGATGAAAAATAAGAAATGGCTGTACTGCCATGAGGGCCTGTAACTCAGATACTCTCCTTGCTGAGGTTATGGCCAGAAGGAAGGTAGTCTTCCAAGACAGGAACTGTGGTTCTGCAGATGCTGCTGGTTCAAAGGGAGGCAGTGTTAGTTTCTTCAACACGAAGTTAAGGTCCCAAGTAGGCACTGGTGGTTTCCTTGGAGGATTGATGTTTTTAATTCCTCTTAGAAACTGTCTTAGGAGTGGATGAGAGAAGACAGGTGGATCAGTATTGTACTCTGCTGAAATTGCTGAAGCATGAATTTTAATGGAAGAGTAAGACAGTCCATTGTGGAGCATTTCTGCCAAGTATTCCAGAATATGTGCCATGTTCATCACTGTCACATCTAGGCCCTTTGTGGCACTCCAAGTGTGAAATCTTTTCCATTTTGCTGAATATGCCTTTCTTGTGGAAGGCCGGCGAGCTTCCATGATGATATCCTTCACTCTCTTGGATAGCTTATCCTGTGGAGGAATCAAGGTATTTTTCAGGCTGTTGCAAGGTTTTCAGGTTGGAATGCAGAGTTTTGTAATTGTGCTGTGTCAGGAGAAGTGGCCATTGTGGAAGAGGCCATGGTTTCATGCGTGACATGCACTTTAACAGTGGGTATCAGTGCTGTCTCGGCCAATCCGGAGCTATCAGAATAACTTTTGGCTGCTCTGTCCTGATCTTCAGTAAGACCTTGGTCATTAATGGGAGAGGTGGAAAAGCATACACTGTTAGAGTTCTCCAGCTGAAAGAAAGGGCGTCCACTTTCCATGCTTGTGGGTGGTATGTCCTTGAGCAGAATTTCTTCAGCTGATGATTGTGGGGAGAGGCAAAGAGATCTATATTCGGCCTCCCCCATGATTGTGTTATCTGAAGGACGATGTCTGGGTGCAGCATCCATTCGTGTGCATCCATGATGTTTCTGCTTAAGCTGTCCGCCAGTATATTGTCCTTTCCTGGCACAAACTGGGATTGTAGCTCTATATTGTTTTTCAAGGAAAGTTCCCATAGATTCATTGCCAGTCTGCAAAGAGGGTAGGAATGGGTGCCTCCTTGCTTGTTTATGTACCACATAACTGTGGTGTTGTCTGTCCTTATTAGCAGGTGGCCTTGATGCAGAAAGAGTTTGAAGGCCTCGATTGCATGTATCACTGCCAGCATTTCCTTTTGGTTTATGTGCGGGCGTAGCTCTTTTTGTGACCATAGTCCTTGAATGCATCTGCCCTCCATGTGCGCTCCCCATCCGTGGTCTGAAGCGTCCGTTGTAATGGTTTGGCTGGCTATTGGTTTGCTGAAGGGCAGACCCCTGTTTGACTGGCTTGCTTGAGCCCACCACAGAAATTCCTTTTGAAGGCATGGAATGAGTGGTATCAAAGTTTCCAAGCTGTGACTGTGCTGAGTCCATAAACTCCTTAGGTACCATTGTAGTTTCCTCATATGCAGCCTTGCTTGTGGAATTAGGAGAATGCAAGAAGCCATGTAACCCAGGGCCTGCAGGATTTTCCTTGCAGTCAGCTGAGTTTGTCTTGACAGATTTTTGAAGTAATCCGGTAGTTGACTTTGTTTTTCTTCTGTGAGGAAAGCCATTTGGGTGGTTGTATCTAGATTTGCACCCAGAAAAGTTATTCTTTGGGATGGAACAAGTCTTGACTTGTGCATGTTGACTGTATATCCCAAGGCCTGAAGTAGGTGGATGGCATAATTCAAGTGTTTTACCAAAGTTTGTTGACTGTCCGCTTGTATAAGGCAGTCGTCCAGATATGGGTATATTTGAATCCCCTGAAGTCTGCAGTGTGCAATTACTGATGCCAGGCATTTCGTGAATACTCTGGGTGCAGTAGATAAGCCAAAGGGCAATGCTGAGAATTGATAATGCTCTGAACCTGCAAGAAATCTGAGGTGTCTTCTGCAACTTTGTCTGATAGGGACATGCAGGTATGCCTCCTTGAGGTCTAGAGTTACCAGCCAGGACCCCTTGCCCAGCATGGGAAGGAGTTGCTGTAGAGTCAGCATTTTGAATTTTGGCACGAGCTAAGTATTCAGTGCAGACAAGTCGAGAATAGGCCTCCATTGCTTTTCTTTTCTTGGAACAAGGAATAGTCTGGAATAAAATCCTTGGCCTTGTTCTGAGAGAGAAACCTTTTCTATAGCTTTCATTTGCATTAAGTTGGAGATTTGTTTCAAAGCCTCTGCCCTTTGATTCGGTGGCAGGTCTGGCATGCCTTTTCTTTTTGGTAATGTGTGAAAATGGAACCTGTATCCTTTGTCCATTATTTGTAGTGTCCATTTGTCCCTTGTAATACTGTGCCAATTTTCTGAATATAAAGAAAGCTTTCCGCCCAAAGGTGCTTCCAATTGAGCCCTGGTTGGCGGTGTCAAAGTAAAGTCATTGAGTCTGTCCTTGTGCAGCAGTTGAAGGCCCTGCACTACCTCTCTGGTTGGGAGGCTGCCATTGACGTCCTCTGTAGGAGCCTCTAGCTTGCCCTCTACCTCTGGCACGCCTATTCTTGCCTCTCTGAAATCTCTCTGTGTCTGGAAAGGACCAATTCTTGGAAGGCCAATTTCTGCTAAATCTTGGTGGTTGGACTTGGAGAAAATCTTTTATTGTTTGTAGAGATTTTGCCTTTTCTTCAAATTTCTTTAAGACCTCCTGAGCAGTGGAGCCAAATAACTTTTGCTTCTCCAGTGGAGCATCCAGAAGCTTTGCTTTAACATGGTCTGGCAGGGATTGTTCCTTCAGCCAAGCATGCCTACGTATGACTGCACCTGTCATAGCTGACCTGCATGAAGCTTCCAATGCATCATAACCACACTGCAAGAAATGGTTGCTAACCTGTTGGGAGTTATGTACCAGATCCTGAAGTGATTTGCGATTTAGGGGTTCAGGTGAAGACAGTTTTTTATGCAATTCATCCAACAAATACTCTTGGTACTGTATCATATGAAATTGACAATTTAAAGCCCTCATAGAAAGAGTAGCAGAAGTATACACTTTTTTACCCCATCTCTCTAAAGCCCTGGACTCCCTTTCAGAGGGGAGTGGATTTTGAGAAGTGGCAGCTGCAACCCCTTTAGGGCCCTGGGAAATAGTTTCTGGATCAGCAGAGTGGGCCTTGTAAAGGAAAAGATGAGAGTCCGGGACCCTGTAGTACCTATCAGGCTTGACAGGAGCCGGAGGAAGAGTGTCAGGGGTTGTACTAGACTCAGAGTACACATCAGCAATGACATTCAAAACAGGAGGAATAGCCAAGGGTCTATGCTGAGGCAAATGCAAGAAAGTCCTTAATCTTTTCCTGGAATCAGAGAATTCCTGGCTCTGTCATTGGAAATGCTCTCTCATAGTGTGAAGTGTCTCCCCGAAGGAAAGCTCTTCAGGAGGGGAGGCCGAGGGGATAGACTCCTCTGCATCAGAGTCCTCATAGGCCGGATATACCTCCTCCTGGTAATCCGAGAGAGTAGAGCCATCAGAGGCCTCATCTGAGGAGTGGGGATCAGAGGGCTCAACCCTGGGCCTTTTATCTGGAGGAGGTTGAGAGCCCCTGTCCAGATGAGGCTGTGAGCCCCTAATTAAGGAAATAAGATCCTCTGCTAAACTTAGGATCTGTGAACCTGTAGAGGGTCCCTGAGGAATATTCCTGGGAGGCAAAGCTTTAGAGTGTTTAGCAGCTTTAGCCCTAGAGAATGCCTTTAAGGACATGGATGCAGGAGGCCTGGCTGCACCATGTGCTGGTGTAGTTTTGTCTAGGGGAATGGTGTTGGCAGGTTCTGGGACACCAGTTTCAGATGGGAATTCAATAACCGACTCCGTAAGGGCCTCCGGGGCCGAGGTTGTCGGTAGAGCGGTTTCGGTGGTCGGAAGTACCAAGGACTCGGTTTCAGCCGAGACACTTGCGGTAGGCCTGGCCGTGGTTTCAGCCGAAACCGTGGCCCGTGTGTGTCAGTCCTTGTCCTTCCGTTTCCTTATTAAATGGGAAGTCGGAGTCTCCAACGGCATATTGTAAGCAAAACTAGCCCCCAAAAATTCCTCTGCAAACTCCGCCCGACGTCTAAGAGTGCGTCGGTTGAAGGAAGCACAGGCTGAACAGGCTGAGACGTCGTGGTCTGGGCCTAGGCAGGGGAGGCAGTAAGAGTGGAAATCCTTATAAGGTATTTGTTTCCCACAAGTTAAGCAATGATTAATTTTATCTGACATTGGCTGAGGCAAGAAAGAGTCCCCAACGGGGTACTTAACTTTTGAAGTCTTCGGTAGCTGAATTACAGGAGCTGGCCGACCGGCACTTGCCAACCGCTTCTGCTTCGGGCACCACGCGGCAAGAAAGACTGAGGAAGATGGCGTCGGCTGACGCTTTTATACCCCGGGCGCTCTGACGTTGGGGAAAGGGCGACATCAGCCGACGCCGGACCCAGACTTTGGAATCTGTCCGACCGAAGGGCTGCCTGAGGCAGGACAACCCATATGTGATGACTGCAGATGCATCCTTGAAGGACATCTTTAATCTCTAGGTTCTTTCGCTTATTGGTTGTAACTAGGTACGTGGCAAGGATACTATTGAGGAAAATAGTCCAGCTTCCCAACAGCTCCAGAGAACTAACAAAATACAGCAAACCAGTGACCATAAAACTTTTAATATGTCCAACTCTGGCACCTCAGCTCAAACAGCATTCAGTGGAGTACAAAATTAAACACGCAGTTACATCTTATATACATCATTGTTCATTCATTTAAAACTATTAAGCTAATGACATAATTAATGTATTAACAATTATATTAAAACTTTCCAGTTAAAAGCCACATTCATTCCTTCTGGATTTAAAGTGCCAAACTTTGATATAAAAAGTGCCTCTTTATATAGAAGCTTCTTTTTCACATCCATACATTTATCTTTTTTCTCCACTTTTTCTAAAATGGTTCCCTGTAAACCTGCAGGATTTCCATTATGACTTTCTAATAAGTGTTGAGCTAAGGGGGCTTTCTATTTTTTTGTTTTTAATATCTCTTATATGCTCTTAAAACCGCAGTTTGAAAGCCCTCTTGCTCTCTCCTATATAAAACCTTCTACATGGGCATTTAAGAGCATAAACAATACATTCTGTAGTACAACTGAGCTTATCAAGAACTTTAAATCTATGACCATTTATTATTTCAAAAGTACAAACTATATGTTTGCACGAAATGCACTTTCCACATGCATATGTTCCTTTAAAGATGGGAATGTTATTTATATTCTGACTTGGGACAACAAATTTACTATGCACTATTCTATCCTTTATATATTCCGCTGTGGTGCAGTGGTAGCATTGTTGCCTCACAGCAAGAGGTTCTCCCGTTCGATTCTTGGCTGGAGTGTGGGGAGTGCCTTGTGTGTGGAGTCTGCATGTCCTCCCCGTGGTTGGGTGGGCATTCGAAAGACATGCGTAAATGGGCATGCCTTCGTTGAAGGTTGAAGGTCGAGCTGGCACCTCAGCGTTCATGAAAATCTACTGTCAATCATTAGCGTACCGGAGTTCCGCTGTGGTGACCCCTAACCAGGAAAAGCCGAAAGACAACAACATTATTCTATCCTTTATATTCCTCCCTCTTTTAAATGAAAAAGTTGGATATTTACCAAGTTCTGAGAATTCTTTAAATTTAAAAAGAAAACTCCAGTTCTGCTTAATAATTGCTGTGACTTTATCACTTATTAAATCCTAAGTTATAACCATAAAAATCTGTTTTTCGTCTCTCATGTTTTTCACTTCCCCCTTCCTTCATTATAAATAATTGGTTGTTTTCCCTTCGTAACCTTGTCTAGTGCAGCTTAACCTTCTCTTTCTTCATAACCCCTTCTTATAAACATACTTACTTTTTTCCCCAATTCCTTTTCCAGAATATATTTCTTATTACATAACCTTTTAACATTCATAAGCCCTCCATACGGGAGGGACCTCATAAGATGTTGTGGATGGAAACTAGTTCTATGGAAAAAAGAATTGTTATCCTTAAATTTCCTATGTACAGTTGTCACTATTCCTTTGCCATCAAATACCCTTTAAGACAACATCCAAAAAGATTACTTGGCTACCACAGGCTGATATATCAAATTCTAGGCCAAATCTATTAGTATTATTTCAACTACAAATTTATTAACTTCTTCATACCCATTATGACAAATGAAAATTAAATCGTACATATATCTGTAATATCGAAGAACATGCTTCCTAAAAAAAAAGAACATGCTTCCTAAAAAAGAATTTGTGTGTGTATATATGTATATATATATATATATATATATATATATATACTCTTGTTCAAACAAACCCATCATATATCATAAATATATCTAATATCGAAGAACATGCTTCCTAAAAAAGAACATGCTTCCAAAAAAGAATTTGTATATATATATATATATATATATATATATATATATATATATATATATATATACATACATACATACTCTTGTTCAAACAAACCCATCATAACATTTGCATACACGGGGGCAAAAGCAGCCCCATAGCAGTGTCTTGTTTTTCATGGTATACTGTCCCATTGAATTCAAAAAAGTTCAATCAATTCTATTATATACACAGCTACTGGGATATTGCCTAGTGCAAATTCTAACACTTCAATCCCATTATTATGTTTAATACTCGTATATTGACTTTTCACATCTATAACCAGACAATACATGTTCTTTACACATTTTATGTCCGATATTTTCTTCAAAAAATCAAATGTGTCTTTAATGTATGAAGCCTGTTTCTTCATTATATTCAGTAAATAATTATGGAGAAAAATCTAAATTGTATTCAAAAAATACTGATGGGCTGAAACGATAGGTCTACCTGGGGTGTTATGAAGATTTTTATGTACTTTTGGGACACAGTAAAAGGTAGCCATCTCACATGCATCAGTATTAAACTTTCTATTGATGTCATCTTCTGAAAAATAACCCAAGTGAAAGCCTTTATGTAAAAGTTTCTGACAGGCTTGAATTTCTTGTTGGTATTATTCTATCTGAACTATATCATATGTATTTGCATCATTCAAATGTTCATAGCACATTTTAAGGTACTGTGTGTAATGTAATACAACCAACTTTTTGCCTTTATCAGCAGGTTTAAAATTTAATTGCTTCTTTACACTCAAATCTTGCAAAGCCTGCCACTCTAACTTGGTTAAATTATATTCTACACAGTGCTTATGTTTAATAAATTTTGTATAAACATTTTCTACTGCAACTTGAACCATAGTAAAGAAATGTTGCACACCCTCATGGTTAAATGGTGGAATAAATTGACTTTTAAAAGATACCATGTTAGTATCAAGTTTAAAATATGCATTATATTCATGTTCAAATTCAGAAGCACATGAATAGAAGCTACCAGCATTATTACTGTCACATGATTCAACAGAATACCATTTTTAATCAAAATAATTTCCTTTCTGATTTAGAAAAAAGTTCCATAAATGTAATTTTATTAAGCAGAGAATATATTTTTAATTAAATACAACCTAGGCATTACTGTAGGTACAAACTTGAGTCCTGGGTTCAAAACTGCAGTTTCATACGTATTAAACTCATAGCCTGACAAATGAATAATACAACTATTGTCCCACAATATAGCTGAATCAGTCTTCTCTAAACATTTTGTGTTAGCTCCACAGAAAGTACAGTTTTGTACCTACCATAAATGTAGATGTTCCAGTGTAGACACTGCTGCAGTCATTACACTTGGGTTATCCTGCCATCAGGCGGTTCCCCAGCTGGCCAGAGTTCCAAAGTCTTGGTCCGGCGTCGGTTGCTGTCGCCTCCTCCCTGACGTCAGTGCGACAGGGGTATAGAAGATGCAGCCGACGACATTTTCTTCAGTTTTTCTTGCCCCAGATGACAGGTGCCCCCAAATAGGTAGGCAATTCAAATTGCTAATAAAACAAAAGAAAAGCAAACAACATACTTTCAGCTACCATCAAATACTCCCCACAGGTAATAAAAAGGAGAGGAACTAGGTATGTACTAGCCAGTAAGAGGGGAAGGTGGGAGGGTAACCTGGACTGCAGCAGTGTCTACACTCGAGCATCTACATTTATGGTAGGTACAAAACTGTACTATGTTCATCATGTGACACTGCTGCAGTCATTACACTTGGGTAGAATTCCAAAGCTGAGGGAGGGTGGTTGGTTCTATAAGGCATTAGGGGTGGCTATAAGGCCCTGCAGCACTGCAGAGGCGAACCAGCTCTGGATTTAGAGTATAGAGGCAGATGGTAATGCTTGGTGAAGGTATGCACAGAACTCCATGTTGCTGCTTCCAAAATATCCTTGGTAGGTACTCCTCTGAGATAGGCAGTTGAAGTGGCTGTTGCCCTGGTGGAGTGAGATCTAATGCTGTTAGGCACAGGTTTTCCATGGTGGGTATAGCAGAAATGTATGCAATGTCCTATCCATTTTGAAACAGTCTGTTTTGAAATGGCTTTTCCCTGTGCTCCTGCAGCATATGCTACCAATAATTGCTCAGATTTTCTGAAAGCTTTGGTTTTGTCCAAGTAGAAGCGTAACTGCCTGTGAATGTCCAATGAGTGCAGTAGTCTTTCCCCTTTATTCTGTGGTTTTGGATAAAAAGTAGGCAAGTAAATGGTTTGGTTTAGAGACACACTTGAAACCACCTTAGCCATAAACGTAGGGTTAGTTCTTAAGGACACACTGTCCTGGTGGAAAATGAGGAAAGGTTCCACTGCCATTAGTGCCTGTAATTCTGAAACTCTTCTTGCAGAAGTTATTGCCAGGAGCAGAGCAGTTTTCCAAGAAATGTATTTTAATTCTGCCGTGCTAGCTGGTTCAAAAGGAGGTAATGTCAAGTTTTCCAGAACAAAGTTGAGGTCCCACATAGGAGTAGGTGCTCTATGGGGCGGTCTTATGTTTTTAGCCCCTCTGAGGTAATGTTTCAGCAAAGGATTAGAGAAGATTGGTAGATCCGTGTTGTAATGTGCAGAGATGGCAGAGGCGTGGATCTTGATGGATGAAAAGGAGAGGCCTTTGTCCAGCATCTCAGTCAAATATTGTAGCATCTGAGGAATGTTTGGCACAAGAGGATCAAGGCTGTGAGCCTGGTTCCAGGCACAGAATCTCTTCCATTTATCTGAGAAGGCTTTCCTGGTACTAGGCCTTCTGGCCTCCAGAATGACATCCATAACTGCTTTGGAGAGAGGCATTGCTTGCATGGCTAGGGAATCTTCCATGCAGCTAGGTTTAGTGTCTTTACCAGGCTGTGGAGTAACTGATTGTTGTGCTGAGACAGCAGATGTGGTATTTGAGGCTAAATCCAGGGTGGTCCTTGTGCTAAGTTTTTAAAGATTGGGTACCAGTGCTGGCGTGGCCAGTCTGGTGCAATCAGGATCATTTTTGGCTCTTCTTGCCTGGCCTTTATGAGTACCTTTGGGAGAAGAGGCAGTGGTGGAAAAGCATATACTTGTAGGTTTGTCCAGCTGAATGAGAGGGCATCCACTTTCCATGCTTGCGGATGGTAACTCCTTGTGCAGAATTTCTTTAGCTGGCAATTTATTGGGGAGGCAAACAGATCTATGTCTGGACTCCACCATTTCTTTGTTACCATTCTGAATATTTGAGGATTCAATTCCCATTCGTGGGGATCCATGATATTTCTGCTTAAATCGTCTGCCAGTGTGTTTTACTCTCCTGGCAGGAATTGTGCTTGTAGATGAACTTGATAGTTTATAGCTGTGTTCCACAAGGTCATGGCTTGTCTGCAGTGGGGGTAGGAGTGAGTGCCCCCTTGCTTGTTTATGTACCACATAACTGTGGTGTTGTCTGTCTTTAGTAGTAGTTGTCCTGGATGCAACAGGTCCTTGAAAGCTATAAGGGCATTTTGGACAGCTAGCATCTCTTTTTGATTGATGTACAGATGCCTTTGTTCTGCGGGACACTTGCCCTGAATACAATTGCCTGCCATGTGTGCTCCCAGGCGTAATCCGATGCATCTGTTCTCAGTGTTTGCCTGGCTGTGGGTTGTGTAAAAGGCTGCCCCTTGTTGAGGTGACAAGCTTGAGCCCACCACTGAAACTCCTGTTGAAGGCAAGGTATTAGTGGTATAACTGTTTCCAAACTTTGACAGTGTTGAGACCATACATTCTTTAGGTACCATTGTAGTTTCCTCATATGCAGTCTGGCATATGGAATTAGTAGTATGCAAGATGCCATGAAGCCCAAGGCCTGCTGAATTTTTCTTGCAGGGAGTTGGGTCTTTGTTGTCATTAATTGAAAGTATTGTGTCAGTTGTCCTTGCTTGTCTGGCGAGAGAAAAGCCATCTGGGCTGTTGTGTTCAAGTTGGCACCCAGGAATATTATCTCTTGTGAGGGCACTAGTTTTGATTTCTTTTCGTTTACTGTATACCCCAGGCAACTTAACTTTTTTACAAATGCCAGATGCTGTAGAAGAATGTCCTTGCTCTCTGCTTGAATCAGGCAGTCATCCAGGTACGGGTAAATTTGAATTCCTTTCTGTCTGCAAAATGCAATTACTGGTGCCAGGCACTTTTTGAAGACCCTGGGCGCAGTAGATAATCCAAAGGGCAGTGCAGAGAATTGATTGTGCATTGGACCAGCTAAGAACCTGAGGTATCTTCTGCAGTTTTGTCTGATAGGGACATGCAGGTATGCCTCCTTGAGGTCCAAAGTCACGAGCCAAGCTTGCTTGCCCAGCATGGGAAGAAGCTGCTGTAATGTCAACATTTTGAATTTCTGAACCTCCAGGTAAGTGTTTAGTGTAGAAAGATCCAGAATGGGCCTCCAGTCTTTGCCTTTTTTGGGAACCAGAAAGAGTCTTGAGTAAAATGCTTGCCCTTGTTCCTGAGGTGGTACCTTTTGGATAGCTCCCATGTTCATGAGTGACATAATTTGTTTTTGTGCCACTGCCCATTGATTTAGTGACAGGTTTGGCATTGCTTTTAATCTTGGCAGAGTGTGAAAGTGGAACCTGTAACTTTTTGAAATGATATTGAGAACCCATTTGTCTTGGGTGATCATATGCCAATTGTGATAAAAAAGTGCCAGTTTTCCTCCCAAAGGGGCTGCCAAGAGTGAGTTGTTTGGCAGCTGGAGTGGGAAGTCATTGGGGCTGTTTTTTATATGGTTGGTGCCTGTCTTCCCCTTCTTTCTGGCCTGATGCACCCCATTGTCGAGGCCTGTAAGGACCTTGTGGTTGATCTCTACCTCTTGGCCATCTGTATCTGCCCCTTTGAGGTCTGTCATTAACTGGAAAGTACCAATTCTTTGTTGGCCAGTTTCTACTAAATCGAGGAGGCTGAACCTGTAAGAAATCCTTCACTGTTTGCATAGATTTTGCCTTATCCTCCATTTTCTTTAATACCTCTTCTGCCTTAACTCCAAATAAAACATCCTGCTGTAAAGGTGCATCCAGTAATTTAGCTTTAACATGATCTGGTAACGTAGGTTCTTTTAACCATGCATGTCTTCTAATGACAGAGCCTGTAACTGCTGCTCTGCATGAGGAATCAAAACCACATTGCAAAGTATGCTTTCAGCAGCATGCAATAAATCCTGCATTTCTTTAAAATTAGGAGGATCTGTATCTGGAAGCATTTTTTGTTTCAACTGAGACATCAAAAATTGCTGAGATTTTAGCATGTGAAACTGGCAATTTAAGGCTCTCATTGCTAAGGTTGCAGACATATATACATTCTTTCCCCATCTGTCTAGTGCTCTGGAATCTCTGTCAGAGGGAACTGGGTTCTTTGCTGATGAGGCCTTAACCCCTTTGGGTCCCTGAGGAATAGTTCAGGATCAGCAACAGGGCTTTTATACAGAAATTTGTGAGAGTCAGGGACTCTGTAATATCTATCAGGTTTAACTGGGGCTGGAGGTAAGGAGTCAGGGTTTAAGCTGGATTCAGTGTACACATCATCCACAATATCTAGCACTGGCGGAATAGCCAGGGGTCTTTGTTGAGGTAATAATAGGAAGTCTCTGAGCCTTTTCTTGGATTCTGAATAATCCTGGCCTTCCCAATGGAAATGCTCCCTTATGGTATGTAAGGTTTCCCCAAAGGAGTAGTCCTCAG